>NC_056745.1:357248633-357413633 GCF_019279795.1 Protopterus annectens
TGCAAAAGCTGCTGCTTGTTGGGTAAAATTATTATACATTTTTCCAGTTATGTGTGTTATCTGAAACAGGGTTTGGATATGACCCTGTAAGAAGAAAACTAATAATCAGTGAATGAAAATGAGCAAGGAACGTGCTCGAGATTCACAGCCCAGAGTGACCGATCTCAATCCTTACATGGGATTTTAAGAAGAGCTGATGCTCTCAATCTTCAGGGATGGTTTTCTCTTTCAGGGATTTTTATAAATATTGGCAGAACACCAGATGCTATAGCTTTCAACTTCTTTCTTCACGAATCCTGGGCATAGCCAAAGATTGTTTTTCTTCTTTCGGCTTTTCCCAGTTAGGGGTTGCCACAGCGGAACTCCAGTCCGCTAATGAATGGCAGTAGATTTTTATGGTGCCAAAATGCCAGCCCGACGCCCAACCTTCAACGAAGGCACGCCCATTCACGCATGTTTTTCGAACGCCACTCAACCACGGGGAGGACATGCAGACTCCACACAGAAGGCGCTCCAGCCGAGAATCAAATGGGAGAACCTCTTGCTGTGAGGAGACAACGCTATTGCTGCACCACCGCGGCAATGGGCATAGCCAAAAATAATAGCACAATAAAGGCTCAGAATTAGGAACACATAAATATTACTTTAATTTACTTAACAAGTTAATAGAATAACACATTTTACATCAACATGCATTTTTGGATGATAAGAAGTATGAAAATCTGATTGGATTTCTGGAATATATGTAATCTTAAATAATTTACCAGCAGCAGAGCAAAACTATGAGGCAAAATCAGGGACAGTGACAGGTATGCATTACTCCTCAGTGAGGTAAATGAAAGTGACTTACCCCTGCTGTTGTTTGATGACTGCTAAACAACAGTCACTGATCTGTTGTGGCAGTACTAGTGTTATACAATGTATTGATATTTGCTGAAATTAGTATAAGAACTAGTATTATTATGGCTTATGGTTTTGTGTGTGTGTGTGTGTGTGTGTGTGTGTGTGTGTGTGTGTGTGTGTGTGTGTGTGTGTTGCAATGCAAGAGTAACAAGCTGGCAATAATTCATTTCACTTTCAAGTAAAATAAATCATTGATACTGCCATTACGCATGTGTTTGTGAGCATGTTTGTGTGGGAGAAGTGCAAAAAGCTTGCCATACTTCCTTTCACTTACCATCACAGACATAGAACTTACACATGATGTGTGACTATCTTTGGTGGTTTGGCAGGAAGAGGATTGTGTAAAAGCAACCATTCACTCCCACGGTGGCACAGTGAGTAGCACTTCCATTTCAGAGTTCTTGGCTCTGTATTTTTCTGTATGGAGTCCGCATACCCTCCCTATTTCTACACACATCAGTTCATATGCGTTAGTTAATCTCAGCACCGCAAAAACATGCAGCAGATGAAATAGAATTCCTCCAGTTTCCATGAAGGTGAACACGTGGTATACATTGCATGTGTGTATGTGTGTGTGTCTATTTGTGTGTGTATGTGTGTGGCTGTGTTTGGCTGTGTGTGTACATACGCGTATGTGTTTGTGTGTGTGTGTGTGTGTGTGTGTGTGTGTGTGTGTGTGTGTGTGTGTGTGTATGTGAATGTGCATGCATATAAAAATATCACTGATTTTTATCAGTGCTCACACACACACACACACACACACACACACACACACACACACACACACACAATAATACTTGGCATATATATAATTCTTCAAGATAACAATAAAAAGACAGTTAACAATTAATTATATTTCAAAAGTAAGGCATACAATGCATCACAGAACATTCAATAACTTAGAGCTTATATGGGTCTGGTGGTCCCTACACCACAGTCTGTATAACCAGATTTTGACATGGCCTTTGTGGTGGCCTCTGCCCTCAACCCCAGTCATTCTAAAACCAGCCCTACTCAGAGGTATGTACAGATGTTTGCTGTAGGTTAAATGTTGGGCTGGGGATTGTGTGGTTATTGCTTCTTTAATTTTCATCATAATCAAACCTTAGAGGTGTGCAC
Organism: Protopterus annectens; assembly: GCF_019279795.1. Taxonomy (NCBI): domain Eukaryota; kingdom Metazoa; phylum Chordata; order Ceratodontiformes; family Protopteridae; genus Protopterus; species Protopterus annectens. The sequence goes on from NC_056745.1 coordinate 357,250,656, forward strand.
AGGAGGTCACTGCAACTTGTACTGGGGCTGAGGACAGTGTGGTCTTTGTTTCTTTTACTTTTCACAAAGACCTCAGAGGTATGTAAAGAAGGTTACTATAGCTTGTGTTGGGGCAGTGTACTGTCTATGAGCAACAAAGTGGAATATATTGCTGCGATCATTATTTTTTTCAATTTCCTCACAATCACACATCATCCAAGTATACAGGTGGCTGCGTTAGGGGTAGGGGGGAAAATAGGAGGCATGCTGTGTATATCTACAACAGCAGTCACATGAAATACATTACTGTGGCCATTTAAACCTCTGCACAAGTAGTGACTGTCTTTTTTTTCAGATAAGTACAAAGAAAGGCAGTATTCCTAGATAAGATTTTTGTATTCTCAAAAATGATTGTCTTATTAATTTACTGTGAGCTATTATTTGGCCAGCTTTCAACATTAACCTAGGGAAAACTTTTGTTTTCCTTGAATGAAAAAAAATAAGATTGAAATTCTTTTCTTACTCATGATTTTGCTCAGGCTACCAGTGGGTTAGAAGGTTGGGAAAATGCTCTAAATTGCACCTCAGAACAGCTATAACCTATGGCTTCTGGGGCTCTGGCTTAATTGAATTATTTCCTAAATGGTTATTAAATTGTGCTGGCCTGGTCAAGTAGTGTGTGTTGAAAGAATGCAAGGAATACTACAGGTGAACAACAGCACTAACTTAATTCCTTAATTATAATTACTGTGCAAGCAATCATTGGATGAAAATGTTGTGTAAAAAGAAATAAAAAAGAAAATGGCTTCCTAGCATATAGAAAGTGTTTTCTTGAAAATACAGAATAGTATGGCAAAATGTGAGAAAAGGAAGAAAAAAATAATCTGTATTAGAGGATGTGTGTGCATTTGTGGGTGAAACAACAGGCAGTGCCTAGGGCACCATTTCACCCAAGTCAAGCCCTGGAGTTGTAGCAATGTATCATCATTGCAGCTAAATGCCCATTCACTAAGAATGTCCCTCTTTGAGATGGGCCAACATAGTGTGGCACACAGGCCTGTTGTAATCTAAAAGCATTGTAGCTATAGTACAGTCTGTATGGACTACTCATAAAAACACTGCAGCTTGGAGGGGTGACAGTGACAGGGTGGTTCTTAGACTAGTAGTGTACAGGGGGACCTCAATTTGAGATTTGCTGGGGGTCCTCAAAATGCTAACACTGGCCATGCCCCTCCTCATAAATACAGTAAACACTGAAGTGACGCATACTCTGCTACAGCACACATGCCTAGGCATTTTTTCTTCTATCGTTATAGAATTATTGATTTACTTGCCATGCCATACTACTGTAAAACATCAGAGGTGGGATATGGCAAATGCAGCTCATCACATATGGTTGGCATTCACAGGTCTGTATTCTTGACACTATGAATAACATCTAACTCTACCCATGCATGCATGCTGCAGTCAGATAACCAATGCAATAATATAATTTTCCAAACTAATTTTAATTACAGAAGAAAAGTAAGTAATATGTACCTAGAAAGCCTACCTATTCTCCTTTAATATAGAAGATGACTCCCCTCTGGAGCTGTAGAATAAAATATAACATTCAGTAATATACCTACAACCCACTTAGTACTAAGAAGAACAGCTATTTTATCTCTGCAGACTAGACAGAATATCAGGTGCCCTTACTGTGACATCTTTGTCCCTCCAGCTTAAAAGGTCAGGATGGCACCTGCACAACACATTGTAGTGGTTCCTGCACAGCTCATCAGAATAGGGTATGCTAGTAGCTTTAGACACCTCTCTTGCAAGACTGTACCAGGCATCCACTTTATACTGTGGACCCTCACAGAAGTCTCCAGGTACATACTGCCATTGTTTTATTAGTACCAGACACAGGAAGGTTTTTGAATTTCTTGTTGCCCCACTAAGGTGTCCTGTCATCAGAAGCCAGTGCCATTCAGAGGATTTCATTCCAGAGAATTATGTCTGGCCTCTCACAATTGATATTATTTGCATAAGTTGAGCAACACAGTTCATCTCAGTATAATCTGTAGCTGGGTGTCCATTATGTAGCACAGAAAACGCTGGCAAGTCAAGGTGGTACAAAGTTGTGGATCTTCTTCTCTTTTGGCTGTTCCCGTTAGGGGTTGCAAGGTGTGGATATGGTTTAAAATGTTTGGGTTTTCTGGCTTATGTTAGCAGATTTACTCTCTTCAACAGCTGCACTGGTTGCAAAAGTAGCATACGTTGTAAGGTATCCCTGTTGTGGTGACTGACCTGCCAACATTTGCTCAGAGTGCTCTACAGGTGCTCATCCAGGTGCACAAGACCAAATGAGAGCCATTTAACATGACTATCTCTACATGACTGATGCATTGGAAGAGTAATTCTGTTACATTCATGAGTTAGGCCTCATTAGAAAAAGTACCACAATCAGACATTTGAAGTTAAATGATATAAACCCTGCCTGCAGCCAAACGCCTCATCATGCTACAGAATATTGCAAACAAGCAACTGCAAACTTCACTAACATGTGAAAATAATAATATGTAACTGAAGCTATAAAAGTCTTGTTTCTAAGGTAAGACTAAACTTATGCAACTTTCTAATTAGTCTGTCTGCCTCAATGTAAGTGCTGTAGGAAAGGAGTGGTTCTATTTGGAAACTACAGCTTAGGGAAAGTATAGTCATGCGAGATGTGTCAATCAAATGAAGGTTACCTAGGTTCAAACAGCTTGAACTGAAAGTCCACTTTGGCACTGAGGTTGCAAATAATATGTTTTGGGAGTTGCATGTCCTCTCATTGTGAAAGTTAAGTAAAACAACATTTTTGCAGGTGTCGGGAGTGTCTACTGTTGTGTGAGTCTGTGTATGGATATATATATTTTTAAGGTCACAGTATAGGTAGGACGTGAATAGTTTAATTGCAGTGCTGTAATCACTCCTGTACTGGCAATGTATGCAATGGCATTTCTTTGGGAGGAGGACACTTGTGTACATCAGTATATTGTATTTTAGGTGTACAGCAGCAGTGATGGAAATTATACTTAAGGAGTGAAATATGTAATGTGTCCGCTGGCCACTAACTGCATTACAGATTGTTATACGCTAGCAACACAAACTGTGCAATATCACCAATCTTGGCAGCAGCACCCCTAAGAATGGGAAAATATTATTTTTGTGTGGTTGTATGGCATAATATGTAGTTCAGGCACTCAGCTATCTCCCGGTGCATGAAATACCTGTACAGTGCCTGCAAATAGCCTGCCTTTATACAGTTCATTTTGTTACCTGGGGTCTGTAGCCATAATGACAGTTACAACAGTTGCCTCTGCATACAACTCCATGCCGTTGAAGCCATGCCATAGGCCAGGTCAGACACAGTTAGTCATCACACAAATACTTGATAGAAGTGTTTGAATGTAGGCTTTTGCCTGCAAATGTCACCTGCAGGTGGTTGAGCATATTATGTGTACTGGCTACCATTTTACCTTGGGAGGTAAAACGATGTTACAAAGGTATACAATCAGTGACTGTGGTTATACAGTTGTGTGTGTGCATGTGTCTGCGTGCGTGTGTGTGTGTGTTTGTGTGTGTGCGTGTGTTACAAATAACACATATATTACAGACACCTGCCAGAGGGTGGCAATTAGAGTAAAGAAGGAGTGTAGTCCATTGTAATTTGGCTGTCAGTGTGTGTAGGTTGAGAGGCAACTGTCACTAATTCTTGAGGCTATAAGTAAATGTCATTTCACTCAGTTTTGAAGTGAGCAGTGAATCTGTATACATTTACAGCAATTTTAAAAGTGAATCAGGAAAAGAAGTGCGTTTATGCATGGTCTTAAAAAAGGTGTATGTTAAGCACTCAGTTTGAAAACTCTGTAGGATCATACATTAATGATCAGGAGTTACACCTTTGGAGAAAGTATTTTGGAACATAAATAAACTTTAAAAAAGGATATAAAATGTTAGTCAAATCAGTCTTTGAAAATTGCAGCTGTCACCCGGGCACAGAATCATGCTTCAAAACGCAATGGCAGAGAAGACCATGCTTAGAAAACCTTGTTTTGGCAAATGTCTATATAAGAAGAAGCTTAAGATTGTGATTTCCAGCAGCATTTGCACTGGCTAAAATTGTGAAGTGTTTCACACATGTTAAGAGTTTTGTTAAGTAACAAACAAAAAGATCACACCAGCCTCATCAGCGGGTGACACCATCTTCTGACATTAAAGACTGTAACATTTCTCTTAAAGGTGCAGCTGATTCAATACAGGCTCACAACTGTTCCTTGGCTATTTACAAATGTCTTGTCACACTTTTTTTTAAATGGTGCAGCCAACCCCTACTAGCACAAGCATCTTTACTATTCACTGAAAAGTGATCGACTGATATATATATATATATATATATATATATATATATATATATATATATATATATATATATATATATATATATATATATACGGGTCCCCTTCTAAAGACCGAAACGCCGATTCCCTGATGCGGAAATCACCGACGCCAGATAACCGACAGGTACGTATACCGACAGGGTGATTCGCCGACAGTGGAAAGACCAACAAGGGTAATGTGTGATCGCGACCCGGTAAGTGTGCGACAGTGACGGAGGTAGGAGTGGTCAGGTAAGTGAGTTAAGGTTAGAGTGCAGGTAGGTGAAGTGTGCGTTAGTGTCGGAGCTTGGGCTAGGGGTGGGTAAGTGAGTTAGGGTTAGGATGCAGGTAGGTGAAGTGTGCATTAGTGTCGGAGCTTGGGCTAGGGGTGGGTAAGTGAGTTAGGGTTAGGGTGCAGGTAGGTGAAGTGTGCGTTAGTGTCGGAGCTTGTGCTAGGGGTGGGTAAGTGAGTTAGGGTTAGGGTGCAAGTAGGTGAAGTGTGCGTTAGTGTCGGAGCTTGGGCTAGGGGTGGGTAAGTGAGTTAGGGTTAGGGTGCAGGTAGGTGAAGTGTGCGATAGTGTCGAACCTTAGGGTTAGGGTTTGGGTCAGGGCTAGTGTGTATGCTATGTAGTGTAGTGTGTTGTTTACGTTCCGTGTGTCGGTGTTATGGTGTTCGGTGTTTCGCGTTGTCGGGTTTGTGTGTTGTCGGTGTTCTGGCCGGTGATTTCTGTGTCGGGAATCGGCGTTCGGTCTTTAGAAGTAGACCCATATATATATATATATATATATATATATATATATATATATATATATATACATATATATATATATACACACACACACACACACACACACACACACACACACACACACACACACACACACACACACATACACACACACGTATCTATCTATATATATATAGATATATAGATATAGATATATATATATATATATATATATATATATATATATATATATATATATATATATATATATATATATATATATACATATATATATATATATATATGCATCCCAGGATGGTAGAAATGAATCGGGCTAATACCAATTCATTCCCCTGTCCAGGCCAGGGAGACAAGGTCAACAATTAGCAAAACCTACAGGTGCATTCAGCCTTTTGAATTAGGAACCCAGTCTTTGTTGTTGCATAGCTGTCTGTTCTTGGAATGTAGTCGAATATATCATCAGACTTTGGTTATTTGGTTCAACAGGTTCTTTTTATAAGTTTGCAGATGGAAATTGATCTGATCTTTGAAACTTTGTTCCCGTAGGTCCTCAAGTCTTACCAGCTCAGCCTGTGTTCTTGTTTGTTGAACCTTTTGTTTGAACAGGATTTCTGAGTTTCAGTCCTGCTTCTTTCAAGATGGTGTCCAACACTTTGGACAAACCCTCTTCTAGGTTTTTCCAGATAGGCTTTTTTTTTCTTGTTTTACTGATAAGCATCTAGTTACTAGTGTTTTTTAAGACTGGCTTGTTTTTGGTGTCAGGACTCTTCCTGCTCAATGTATCTCTGTTGTTATCTGTGTTATTGCCTTCCATAATGATTGGAGCTGTTAAAAGGTCTTTAAATCATCACATTTGTCAGTCTCTGTGGCCATGTCTGGTTGAATCTTTCTGTTTGTTGAGGGGGTTCCTTTCATTGATCTTCTGGGTGTTGGCAGTAACCAGGTCTGATCAGTGGTATAAAAACTCTTATAAGAGCCTTATTTCTGTGTATCTCTCTCTCTCTCTCTCTCTCTATATATATATATATATATATATATATATATATATATTTTATAGGGTGACAATCAGAAGGTCAAAGTGGGTTCAGTTAAACCCCCTTCAATTGAAGTCAAGAGGTCGAGCGGCGACAATGTCGAACCCGACATTGTCAAAGTATGAATCTTGCCCCCATCTCAACCCATGTTAAAGCCCGTTCTGAGGTTTATGACGAGTCATATTTTGACAAACTTGGAAATGGACATTGTCGGTTTTGCGGAAGTAGGTCGATGATCCCATCATTCGATGGGGTCAGGTTCGACCTTCTGATGGTAAACTATATATATATATATATATATATATATATATATATATATATATATATATATATATATAGATAGATAGATATATATGGATCTAGGACTTTTGATCAAAAGATCAAAAGCCCGAATCCATTACCACTGAACACACTTTAACAAAAGCGCTTTCATCAAAAAAGCGCTTTTGTTAAAGTATGTTAAAAAAAAGAATCTACTTGAATGCAGGGGGGCAAGCCCCCTGTGCCCCCCACCCACCCTCCTACTTAATATTCTCACCCTGAGATCACACTACAGTGGGGAAAAGGAAATTTTCCCTTACCGCACCATAGTACGACCGAAACAAGAAGCATACGTACGCGAAAGTGCTGCTATGGTGAACAGCACTTTCGTGCAAGTATACTCACCAATTTGGAATTCAGTGAAAGATGCAGTCTAGCATCTGTACGTGACCCTTATACATATATATATATATATATATATATATATACATATATATATATATATATATATATATATATATATATATATATATATATATATATATATATATATATATATCTACACACACACACACACACACATATGCACACATATCCAGTTAACAAATGCATTGTTCGGAAGTAGCGAGAAATAGCAGAAACTTCAACAGTAGCTGACCTTAAGTAGAATATGAGTTCTTAAACCAGGATGGGGAGTATCTTGGACTAAGCTGTAATTAGTGCAGGGACAGTGACAACTGAAATGTGACAGTAATGCTATATATCAAAAGTGATCATGCCACTGTGTGTTTTAGCATCCCTGATATTATAATAGGACATGCCACAAGAATAGAGCTTTGAGGTTAGAAAGGATAAAATTAAAATAGTACATTTTAATGAAGGATGTCAAGAACTGACAGCAGTGAAGGAGCTGTGGGACCACATTTAATACAGCATGAAGAAAAAAATGTAATGATATATCTGAAGGAGCAGAAAGGCAGTAAGAGGAGTTAATGTTCTACCAGAAAAGTGGAAAGGCTGAGTATGAAAAGAAGGTCTATTGAATGTGACAAATGTGGAAGACTGGGACAATAAAGGCTTATAAAGATACCAAAAGTATCATAAAGATACCAGAAAAGGGAATAAATGTGTACTCTGAGCCAGAGTACCCCTAAGAAATAAGATGGTAAGGGAGGATGGTAAATGGGCCAACAATGTCATATTCACCGGAGATTGCATGAGAAGTTAATAGGACTGATACCAAAAGTGGAAAGTTAAACAGTATTGCACATCAGACAAAATTATTGAATGAATTCCTCATCTCTGTATTTACACAGGACTGATAAGACAGAGTGTCATCACGGGCTGCTCAGAGGGTAAGGCTGGGAGACACATAGCCAGATGGAAAAACGTCTAGGAAAACTGAAGAAGTAAATGAAAAAGCCTTTGTGGAGATAAGACATTAGATCCAGGAGGGATGCCTCACAGAATGTTAAAATAATTTGCAGGGGTGGCTGAGGAGCCACTGGCAGAATGTTTTGATCATTGCTAAATGGATTGATGCATCAAGAAGGGCAGAAGGCAAAAGTGGCCCTCTTACACAGAGGAAGCTCACTTACATAAAAGATGGTCTAGGAAAACTCCAATAATTCTAGGCCTATTACTTCTGTATCCATTCTATGTCATGGAAATGACCCTGCATGGCAGGCTTGTAAAGTTCTTGAATATCAGTTCTCAAGTGGAATTAGACAACATGTCTTCTCAGGAAACATGCCTGGCCAGTCCCCCATTTGTTTCTATGACTGTTTCTCTACAATGAACTGATCAAAGGTTACCCTGAGGATATTGTGTTTATGGACAGGCCTTTGATGCTGTGCTTCAAACCAAGTTGGTAAGAAAATTAAAGAGCATATATATGAAGATGAGGAGGTGTGGAATGAACTGGACTCCAGATGTCTAAGCAGAAGCAAAAGGTGGCTGCTAAAGGTGAACTATCAAAAAAAATAATTAAGCTGTGAAGTACAACATAGTTCAATGTCTGGATCAGTCTTGTTTTACATATTTCTGTCAGATATCACAGTGAATGTAATCAAGAACAACTTATATGTTGATGATGAAATAATTAGTGAAGAGGACAGTGGTGGTGGGATCTTGTCTAAGGAGACATATGTGGCAACTGGCACTGTGATCAATCTAGTACACGTCTGGATTCAATTCAAATAAAAGTGACTTAGGTTGACAAACAGCATGCATTTCAGAGATGCCAACACAATGAAGAGTGCAAATGAACTGGTATATGCAGGGAAACTTGAGCAGTCTTCAGTCGCCTCATGGGACATGCTATAAGAATATTTAATCGACTCATTAGTAAGACAAAGTTGTAACAGAATGCATATTAAATCATTGTAGCTACACAGCTGAAATGGGAGGTGCAGCGGTACAACAGTTAACATTGTCACCTCACATCAAGTTGTTCTCCGGTTTGATTTTTGGCTGGGGTGCCTTCTGTGTGAAGTCTGCATGTCCTCCCTGCATTCGCGTGGATTTCCTCTGAGTATTCTGGTTTCCAGTGAAAGATAAGGCACCACAGTGCAAGGGAAATCCTCTTAAATGCATGCTGACTTTATTCAAACAAATAGGTTTATTAGATGTTCCATAAGCGTTCCACAAATTTTCACTTTAAAAGCACAGAAAAGAACCACAGTAGATAAGCTTTCATCCCTGTAACCCAGAGACTTCCTCAGAATAAAAAACAATACTGTTTTTACAAATTTAAATACAGTCCCAAATATAAAAACACACCCCCACAAATCACAGTTCACCAATCATAACAAAACCACATAAAAAAATAATATTAATTTTAAAGTGAAAATTTGTGGAATGCTTGTAGAACATCTAATAAACCTATTTGTTTGAATCAAGTCAGCGTGCCTTTAAGAAGGTTTCCCTTGCTCTGTGGTGCCTTATCTTTCATTGGTTTGCGTGTTTTGGAACTTATTGTATTCTGGTTTCCTCCCACATTCAAAAGACATGCTTCTGGAGCATTTCTCCCCAGACCTCTGCTAAAAATTGGCTCTGTCCCAGTCAGACTTTCCCGGTCAACAAATCTTAAATAAATAAATGCAGAAAAATCACATGTATAAATAAGACTTAAAGGATTATTCATACAATCCTTGAAAAACTCACACAGTAAACTACAAAGTTCTTAAAACCGAATAGCAAAAAAAAAAAAATCAAACAGCAAACAATGGCTTTCAAAAATTAAACTGAAAAGCAAGTTCATCTTTAAAGAACGCACATCATTATATCTTCAAGGAAAAGTAGATAGTTGCAGGACACACTGACTCAACATTTTTGAAAATGGGGTAATAAACTTCAATGACTTTTGTAACATATTAAGGTCAGCAGTAAAATGTAGCAATAGTTATAAAACAATGGTGCATATAATAAACAGATGCACTTGTTGCACATTAAACCAAAAAAAATAAAAAATTTCACTTGGGCATTGTAGGCAAACTCATAGGTTCATAGGTAGGTACCAGGCTATCGGCCCAAGGGCCTAAGTAAGCCTAGCCAACAAGGTTCCCTGTCTTTCGCCATCCAAGAAAATTATCTATCCACTCATCAAGACGTTTCTTGAAGAGTGCTAATGAGGAGCTGTGTTTGATATAGATGGGTAGCTTGTCCCAGAGTATGAGAAGTCTCTGGGACAGGAATCTATCCTCTCCAGCATGTTCTGTTTATTGTGGTGACAAGGTTAAGGTCCCTAGAGTGTGTAGCTCAGAGGGATTGGTATTTCTTTAGGTGTAGCATGTTCAACAGCTCTGGGTTTGACATAGCTTTGTATGTTAGGCAGAGATCACCTTGGAGCAGATGATATGCTACGGAGTAAAACTGGAGTTTTTTGAGATGGTCAGCATAGGGCATCTGTTTGAGACTGGTAATCCTCTTTGTGAGGTACTTCTTCTACGGCCTTTCCAGCTGTTGTAGATGTCTTGTGAGGTACATTCCAAAAGGGGCATTGTACTCTATAATGGGTCTAATGCATGACAAGTAGAGGGGAACAATGACCTCTTTTTTCCTGGATGAGAACCCTTTTGTGATGAGGTGTACCACGCAGAAGGATTTCCTGACCACTCTGGCAATGTGGAATTAACCTCTGTGATTTGTGCTTGATAGCCAGCTGTCTCTGATATAGGATCCTGGAAGTTAGGATAGATGGGACCACCTCCACAAAGAGGCTGGTCACTGGCAGATTCCCTTAGAGTTTTTTGATGGGTCTTTACTTCTTAGAAGTCAAAGCCAATGTCAAAAGCCTCTAGCTGACTACGTTTGTAGATGACTGAAAACAAGTAACAGTCATAGAATTCCTCCAAGACACTAACATCCTACAGGAAGGACTAACAGAGATAAATGACTAGTGCCAAAATGACAGCTTACAACTCAATGCCAACAAATGCATGATAGTACCCTTTGAGAAGTCACCCACCATAGGACACTACCCCATTGGTAACACACCCCTATATGTGGACCCAGTAGTCAGGCATTTGGGAACATATGTTTATAGAAACTTGGATTTTAACCATGTGTCTGAGGTACTAAGGAAATAATTCTGTGTTGCTCAACTTATTAAGTAAGGGCATGGCTTCTAGGTCCAAGGAGGTCATGATTCCTCATCATCATTTGGTATGTACCTGACCAGGCATATGCAGAAACTAGAACATCCACAGAGGTTCCTTACAAAAAGGGTACAGGGTATAAACAATGCAGATTGCCTCAAAGCCCTATGTCTATTTTCGGTTTCCTACAGACTGTAAAGAGGCAATCTGTGCCTGGCACACAACGCATCCTTGGATCCCACTCTGATAGACTTTTTGCACACCTGCAAAACCAATAGCATCAGATATATTCAATTTAGGTACTTAAACATTGCTGCAACATAAATAAGGCATAATGGAGGGCAGGTAAGTGTCTCAGAAAATTCCCCTGCTGTAGAACAGGCTTTCCATCTATGTGAGCAACGTTCTTCCCTAACCCTATTCAGTTGTAACCTGGACCAGTGAATGGCAAATCAGAAATTCACCCCAGGTGTAGCACTTATGTTTCTAATGGACATAAGTAGTCTGTAAATCATACCTTAGCTTACATATACCTCTTAAAATAACCTCTAAGACTCAAAAACATTTTGGCTATAGTTGGGATACATGGCTATGCTTATAAATGCCCTGATTGTCATTAACTTAGTATGACCTATGGAACTATGAACCTAAGTAAAGCACTGCCTTTTATATAATATCCAAAATGGCTGCAGCAGTTGAAATTGGACTTAACAGTTATTTCAAAAAACTTGTACTTAAACAAACAATTGTGGGCAAACTAAAGGAGGCCCAGGAACTGTTCAGACAATAATGATACAAGTAGTATATAGAAGTACAGAAAAGGGAAATGAATGGTGCATTGAAAACATTAATTGCTGAAATAGTATTTAGCATCTGAAAAAATGCATTTCTGCTGTTTTTTTCTTGATGATATTTTTAAAGTTCTTCCTGCATTCGTTTTTCATCAAAGTTTACTTCTGACATTCAAGTTATTGTACTCTGATAAAACATGACTGCTGCATTTTTAAATTTTCAGAATGTAGTTTCAACTGAGTATCTAGGGCTTAAGATATTTAGATGGATGTGATCAGAATGTATACTGACATTGTGTTCTTTTGGTTTGCTTTTGTGATGCTCATGATAAACAATAAAGAAGGTCCACTGTTCATTTTAGCAGAGAGTGTGTCATACAGTTCACCAAACTGGCCTCATCTCTGTTGTCTAGGGAGTCCGCTGTCAGAACTTAACACTGTCCTTAACTTAGTCATTATAGTTTTGGAAAAATGACAGAAGCCAGTTTTAGCATTACAGATTTATCGTGTGCTTTTTCAAAGACTATAGAATATCCTTTAAGTCTCATTCATCCTCATGACTTTTCAGCACTTCAGATGTACAGCTAAAATGATTTACAATGCATTTTTCGTGTCCATATCCTACTGTCTTCATCTGCCGATAATACCTTCAAAGACTATGTAATACTCTCCAATACACTGGTGTGTCATCAGATCTTAGAGCATAGATTTATTTTCCTACACAGCATTTGTATTACTTCCTCTGAGGATTCTGTATAAATGTAAGTATCTGGTCTGAAAACTACAGCGCAAAAGCTTAAATTATGAATATGATAAAAGCTAAACCATTACTAAAATTAAATGTGTTACCAAAAACTCTCTACTGAAGTGTGAACAGTATTAATAGTGTTTGAGAATCCTCTTTTTTAAAAAAATAATCTTGAGAGCTGTGTCTCCAGAACATCTTTCTGAAGGCAAATAATTGCAGAAGTACATTTACTGAAATTATCACAATGTAATGATTTGTCTTTTCTCAGAAGGGTTATAATAAAGACAGAGGATGGTTTTCAGGCCCTACTAATAACTTAGAAGTTCAGATGCCATGCATTTAAACTGCTAGTTGCTTGGGAAAGACATATGAACTTTGAAATAATGGGCAGAATGTAACCAGAACTGTATTGGAGAATGAACTTTATCCAATCAGGGTACTGATGTAAGAGAACAGCCCGACAGAAAAAAGTCCACAGTTTCATGGTAACATATTAAGACAATCTGAAGCACTGCTAGAACAAAAATGGTTGCCATCTTGTTTTTCTCATTCAATGTGGCTTAGCTGTTGTTAGTAAGGGGGAGAAATTAAATTATAATAAAATAAAGAGAAAGACAGAACTGCGGTAAGTAATTGCAGCAGCAGCATACACATGGACCATTCCTTTTCCCTAATTCCTTTTCCCTAAGTATCTATGGATCTTAAAATGTCATAGTTAAGGAGTGGGAAAAATTAACTAATTAAATATAGGGCAATGTAACTATAGCAGCAGCAGTTATAAGGAAGTGTGTGTGTGTGTGTGTGTGTGTGTGTGTGTGTGTGTGTGTGTGTGTGTGTGTGTGTGTGTGTGTGTGTGTGTGTGTGTGTGTGTGCATCCACCTCTGTGTATGGGGCAGAGAGGTGATGCTTTGCAATGTATGTGTCTGGCATCTGTGATCTAAGTATGTATTACTGACATTATTATTATTTTTGTATTTCTTTACCTGATGGCAAAAACACATCTGTGATGTGCACAGTCAATAAAGTGATAGATACATGTGTGTGTGTGTGTGTGTGTGTGTGTGTGTGTGTGTGTGTGTGTGTGTGTGTGTGTGTGTGTGTGTGTGTGTGTGTGTGTGTTTCTGTGTATATGTGTCTATGCACCTCTGTGTCTGTGCATGAGGGAGGGCGGTGATGCTTTGCAATTTATGTTTGGCATCTGTGATATTAGTATGTATTACTGGAGTTATGATTTCAGTATTTCTTTACCTGATGGCAAAAACACATCTGAGATGTACAGTCAATAAAGTGATGGATACGTGTGTGTGTGTGTGTGTGTGTGTGTGTGTGTGTGTGTGTGTGTGTGTGTGTGTGTGTGTGTGTGTGTGTGTGTCTGTGCACCTCTGTGTCTGTGTATGGGGTAGAGAGGTGATGCTTTGCAATGTATGTGTCTGGCATCTGCGATCTAAGTATGTATTACTGATATTATTATTAATTATGTATTTCTTTACCTTATGGCAAAAATACATCTGAGATGTGCACAGTCAATAAAGTGATAAATACATGTGTGTGTGTGTGTGTGTGTGTGTGTGTGTGTGTGTGTGTGTGTGTGTGTGTGTATCTATGCACCTCTGTGCCTGTGTATGAGGGAGGGAGGTGATGCTTTGCAATGTATGAATCTGCATCTATGATCTAATTATGTGTTACTGACATCATTATTTCAGTATTTCTTTACCTGATGGCAAAAACACATCTAAGATGTGGCACAGTCAATAAAGAGATGGATGCATGTGTGTGTGCGTGTGTGTGTGTGTGTGTGTGTGTGTGTGTGTGTGTGTGTGTGTGTGTGTAAGTGTTTCTGCAACACCATATCTGTGCAAGCGAGAGAGTTGTAAAGCTTTGCACTGTTTGTGTTTGACATCAGTGAACTAAGTATGGGGCAGAACGGTTATGCTTTGCAATGTATGTGTCTGGCATCTGTGATCTAAGTATGTATTACTGACATCATTATTTCAGTAGTTTTTTACCTGAGGGAAAAAACACATCTGAGATGTGCACATTCAATAAAGTGATGGATGCATGGGAGTGTGTGTGTGTGTGTGTGTGTGTGTGTGTGTGTGTGTGTGTGTGTGTGTGTGTGTGTGTGTGTGTGTGTGTGTGTGTGTGACCTGCTGAAAATATCGAAGTAACAGGAAACCAAATTCTTTCCTAGGGAAAGAATTTGGTTGTCCATTTCTGTTTCTTCGGTATTTTCAGCACTCTGGTGGAAAGTTACGGGTCGGGTTTAGGTAAGTATGCGATTGTGTGGATGTGTGGATTAGGGCAGGTTAGGTGAGTTAGTGTTAGGACGCGAGTCAGGTAAGTGTGCGATTGTGTGGACATGTGGGTTAGGGTGGGTTAGGTGAGTTAGGGTTAGGGCGCGGGTGAGGTGACTTTGCGATAGTGACGAACCTTAGGGTTAGGGTTTGGGTTAAGGGAAGTGGATAGATAGTGGTGTTTGTATAGTTTAATGTAGGGTTAGGTGTTAGAGTTTAGGTGTTTGTGTGTGGATTCCTCTTTGTTTGGTGTGCTTGTGTTGTGTGTATGTGTTTTGGAACAGCAAATTTTTTCCCTAGGAAAAAATTTGCTGTTCCGAATGTTTAATGTTTTTTTTTTCGATTGCTAGGGTTCGATATTAGAACACTCGTCATTTTGAATGTTCGGTATTCTAATATAGACCCATTATTTCAGTATTTCTTTACCTGATGGCAAAAACACATCTGAGATGTACACAGTCAATAAAGTGATGGATACATGTGTGTGTGTGTGTGTGTGTGTGTGTGTGTGTGTGTGTGTGTGTGTGTGTGTGTGTCTGTGTTTGGGCCCACACGCATGTGTGTGTGTGTGTGTGTGTGTGTGTGTGTGTGTGTGGATGCACCTCTGTGTCAATGTATGGGGGAGAGAGGTGATGGTTTGTAATATATGTGTCTGGCATCTGTGATCTAAGTATGTATTACTGACATTATTATTATTTATGTATTTCTATACCTGATGGCAAAAACACATCTGAGATGTGCACAGTCAACAAAGTGATGGATACATGTCTGTATGAGTGTGTGTGTGTGTGTGTGTGTGTGTGTGTGTGTGTGTGTGTGTGTGTGTGTGTGTGTGTATGTGTGTGTGTGTGCATGTGCGTGTGTCTGTATGTGTTTGTCTATGCACCTCTGTGTCTGTGTATGTGGAAAGGAGGTGATGCTTTGCAATGTATGTGTCTGGCATCTGTGATCTAAGTATGTATTACTGACATCATTATTTCAGTATTTCTTTACCTGATGGCAAAAATACATCTGAGAGGTGCACAGTCAATAAAGTGATGGATACATGTGTGTGTGTGTGTGTGTGTGTGTGTGTGTGTGTGTTGTGTGTGTGTTGGTGTGTATATGTCTGTATGACTCTATGAGTGTATATGTGTGACTTTCTTTGTATACTTCTGTGTGTCTGTAACTTTGCATGTTTAGTGTGTGCATAAATCTGTCTATGCACCGTATGCTCACATGAATTTGGGTTTCTCTATATGTCATAAATACTGTGTCTCTCTACCTCTGCATTTACATTTATGTATGTGTGTGTGTGTGTGTGTGTGTGTGTGTGTGTGTGTGTGCGTGTGTGCGTGTGTGTGTGTGTGTGTGTGTGTGTGTGTGTGTGTGTGTGTGTGTGTGTGTGTGTGTGTGTGTGTGTGTGTGTGAACATTACTAAATCAGTACATAATTTATATTTTGGATGTAAAATCTGTCAACAATTACATATCCAACAGGAACTCTGAAATATTAGGTGGTGGAACTATTTACATCAAATATTTAAAAATACATTTGCATATAGTAATAAAACAAATACACAGCAATTTAACAGAAAGCCAATTATTTAAGCTCAATAATGCCATCCAAGGTTGCCCTTATAGTGAAATAAACATTCCAGTATAGTGGAAGCCATCCCCCTTGTTGTATTGTGTCTCATAACAACCCTAGATGGGTCACTATGTTTCTGTAATGCTGACTCTTGGGCATTGTTTCTTTCTTATACACGCTATGGGCTGGATTTCAAAAGAGTTGCTCTCAGTGTAAGTCTAACCTGATTCTGAAAGACTTGTTTTCAGTGTAAGTACCTTACTCCATTGTAAAACCTATCTATAAATAGGATTATACTAAGGTCCAGATTCCAGAACATCTGTTTTCAGTGTATATCTTTTGGAATTGGGCTCATGAAGTATAATTAAGAGTTGCAGTAGCTTAACTAAATCAAAACTATAAAAAAATATAATTTCCAGTTTATACATGCCCTTCTCACCTGATAAATCCTCATTATATCTGCATATACAATGTCAAGTTTACTTCACCCATAAAGTGGAAACATCAGCAAATACTGATGGACAATCCACATGACAGGTATCAGCCCGGGACGGTGACAAGTGAGATGTAACACATTTATGGTATAATACAGAAGGTTGAAGCTTTTATTTGTAGACAGGGTAGTGTGTTTATGTTGGCATCCATACTGGTCTTTTAGAAGTATGTATCAGGCATTTGATTTGGGATTATGTGACCCGTGTTTATGTTAAAAAAATTCAAGACACTCATACCCAGCACAATGGATCTGAGGAATGAATCCCTGGGTAAAACATGGATGTCCTGATACTGATCAGCCTTTCAGGCATGCAAGGGCCAGGCAAAGGAGGATAAGAGCAAGCAGCTAATGTCAGATCAACTCACCAATCCAGTGAAAGGGGGGGGGGGGGGGGGTCTGGCCTGCTGCAATACTGACATCTACTGGAGAAGAGGTGCATGGTATTCAGGATATGAGCCAGGAATATGAGCTTGGCTCTGCCCATTTGTGTTCATGCTGGAGACTTCATGGAGCTTTTATCGAAAGTAGCATACCACTGAAAAAGGTTAATAAATCCTTACATATGTGATCGTATACATTAGACTCTACAGGAGCAATTATTTCCAAAACCTTCATGACTGCCTGGATGGTTGCCTCCCATAATTTGTCCTCACCCAATCAGATAATGAATGAGCTTCTTGACTATGGAATGGCTGATATTTGGTAGACAGAAGAGGAAAAGGAAGATATAAAAACAGCTATAAGGGCACTTTACTTTTTCCTACCTCTTGGAGTTGCTAAGAGAATCTGTCATGATTCTTTTTCTATAATTTAATCTAGTGGTTCTCAAGAGGTGATGCTAACCTCCCTGGGGAGGACATGATCTGTTTAGGGGAAGCCCAAGCAAATCCCAAAATGTGGTATACTTAAAAAATTTAACTGGTCCACATTAATTTTCTAAGGAACAAGGCTGACTGCAAAATAATAATAGTCATTGATTATGTCTGTTTCACTAAAAATGAATAGTAAAAACAAAGTACATTTTGATACTTAGAGAAAGCTCAGTGGTTTTAAGAGAGGCTCAAGTACTTTCTTGATACATAGAAAAAGCTAAAGGCCTTTTTGGTGGTTTTAAGAGCTGTTCACTGTGTAAGAATCCAAAATCCTATGATATACTAAGACTAAACTTAAAAATGTATTTTCTTTGTACTTGTTAGCTCTTAATAATCTATAGATGTCTGTTTTTAGTTGAAAATGTTGGAATGTGGTTGTTGTTTTTTGTGTGTGTTTCTTTTTTCTGCAGATATTTTATATACCCTAATGGTAACATAGTTGTGATGTGAATACAGCTTAATGTAACTAAAGATACCAATTCGCAAAGCTTATTGTCAGACATTAACAAACTCATCACAATTGCGTGGCTCTTCTTCATCCAAGGAAGTACTGGCAGAAAATTTGCCACATCTTTGGTTATTGTTACTGATTCCTGTCCAGACCAGACAAACTCACATTTTCACATTCCACTTGTCTATCTGAGTGAAGAATGAACACTAGTGACAAGATAAGTTATGTGTTGCTTTTAAAACAGTCACACCCTCTCAGTCTTCACTGCTGCAACAAAAGTCTACATTCTTTTGAACTTTCCTTGCCTTGTAATTAAGATTTCAGATGTAACTATGAACAGCCCTTGCTGACCTGTTGAAGACAGTTTACAAGCAGGAACCACACCTAACCTGACATTTATTTCCTTGTTGGCTGCTATTTTTAACAACATAACCATCCCGAACCCCAAGTGCATGTACCACAACAGCAGGTACTCTTTTGTTTCTTATTGCTATCAGCTAATTTTATTTTGTACTATTATTCTGTCCTGTATAGCAAAATAGCAGTTGCTATCTCTTATTTCAAGAAAGTAATAATCTCTGCAAGTTCTGGAAGCACTGATTCAATCTTTGTGAGTAAATATACTTTTTTGTTTACCATCTATAAAATTATTTTGATAATACCACCGTCCTCTTCTGTACTCCAAGTAAATGAATTGTGACAAAAATAAACCCAGTCCCACGCGAACTGATACAAACAGCACTTGCAGTATGCATGCTTTGCTCAAGTTAAGGCATGGTTCTTACAGTCTTTCAGTACTAGTATGAAGCAATACCAGTTGAAAACACATTGTTTGGTCTTTTAGGATTGGAACATTAATACAACTAAACTCTTTGCAGCATATAATTACTTTTTTAATATGGTTTCAGGTTACTTTAAATATGTATTCCGTAACTCTGTTTAAAATATTTGAAGAAGAAATGCCACTTTAATCCAACCACATAAGGTACATGTTTGGTTCTGATGCAGGGCATAATAGCCACAACTGGATATTTCATTTTTTCCTTTTTTTTTCTGTCATGTTAGCAATTATGATGTGTTCCCAGCAATGTATTATTGCAAGATCTTGATGGTGGCTTCTGCAAAACAGCAGCCTATGCATTGATACACTTAATTCTTAAGTATGAGTATAGAATCTCTTTTCACTGTTCAGATAACGAGTGGGCATTGGGGGGTTCTATGGAGAGGAGCAGCTTCATCTGTGTCCTTGATGCTATCTTTCATTTAATTGTTTGTTTACTTATTTCTGTAGTTATTTGTATCTGATAACTAGGAAAATGGAGTCATAATCTCAAAGAAATATGAAGCAAAGGAAAAATTGTATGCAGGTAATTTTCCAAGGGACCTTCCGCACATCCATCTCACATAAATATACCAGCTATGAGTTCACACATACATGCAGATGGGTAAATATTC
Source organism: Protopterus annectens (assembly GCF_019279795.1). Lineage (NCBI taxonomy): Eukaryota > Metazoa > Chordata > Ceratodontiformes > Protopteridae > Protopterus > Protopterus annectens. The sequence goes on from NC_056745.1 coordinate 357,270,356, forward strand.
AACTGTTTTCGTGATCTCAAAGTTGTTATAATTAAATAAGTAGGTGGAATTTTAAGAACAAAGTCCTCTATGTGGTGAAGGTTGCAGGGGTTGTCCCTCCTGCAAAAGCGGATTCACTTTATACTTTTGAAATACTGAAATACCGAATTTCAGTATTTCTAAATCATAAAGTCGAACGTGCATAATCCTGACAGCACACAATCACGAAACACACAATCACGAACATATACAAACCATACACTACACAACACACACATCGTCCAACCCACATTACAACAAACAAAACACACACAAACACAAAAACACAAACAAACAAACCTATACTCCACCCCCACACCTCCCCTACTTATATATACTAACTCCGAGATCGCACAAACAGACACAAAAAGGAAACACACACCCACACATTTCACAGTCCCACACACACAGACAAACATCACACATATACATACATCCACACATTCAGACACACTCAAACTTCCACACAAAACCCTTACAAAACACTCACTTACCTTCAATTGCACCTACATCCATACACAATACACTCCTAACACCGCACGCCACGTACCGTAAGCCATAACCGTGAATTCAAGATATTTGAATTTGTGATTATGCACTTTCACGATTTTCAGATTTCGACTTTATGATTTTGAAATACTGAAATTTGGTATTTCAGTATTTTGAAATTATAAAGTGAACCCACAAAAGCAAAATGCTGATTCTATACTTTCTGTATAATGCTACAGATAATATTCTTCAAAATAATGGGCCTGAACTTATATCAACATGGAAAGTGCATAGTTCAGATATTTCTGATACTTCTAAAATTGGTGGTGAGAAGGAAATAACTCTCATACAAGAAATTATTCACAGCAGTGAGACCACAGTCCAGTTTAAGTGGCTCAGCTAATTAGACAAGAGTGTACATGCATATCTATTTTCCTACATAAAGAGAATGAGACCATACCTAAAGGATTGCAGGTTTTTATTTTCCTGTGAGAAGATAATATATTTGCAGGTTAAGAGATATTATACAGCATGGGGTGGGGGGGGGCACAGTGGTGCAGCGATTAGCATTGCCACCTCACAGGAAGATGTTCTCCAGTTTGATTCTTGGCTGGGGTGCCTTCTGTATGGAGTCTGTATGTCCTCCCTGTGGTCGCATGGGTTTCCTCCAGGTGCTCCAGTTTCCTCCCACATCCCAAAAACATGCTGTAGGTGGATTGGATACTCTAAATTGGCCCTAGGTGCGTGTGTGTGTGTGTGTGTGTGTGTGTGTGTGTGTGTGTGTGTGTGTGTGTGTGTGTGTGTGTGTGTGCCTTCTGTGGAAGGTTGGATGCCAGGCTAGCAACTCAACACCGTAAAACTCCACTGCCAATCATGAGCGGACTGGTGATCTGCTGTGGCAACCCCTAACCAGAATAAGGAGATGATGATACAGCATGAGAGACTAGGCATAAGAAACAAGAGAACAAGAAACTTCAAAGACATATGAAAAAGCAAAAAGGACAGATAAGGTAGAAGAAACTGAAGCATTGTCCCTGTTAATGGTAGTACTGTTCTCTATCCTGGTAGAACATTAGGACATTTTGAATGTAAAGGCTAATGTCAAGGGCTTTTAGCTGACTAGGTTTGCAAATGAGTGAAAACTGGGAGCTATCATATTCCCACATGACACAAACATCTTAAGAGGGGCTAACAGACAAATGACCGGCCAAAATCAGGGATAGAAAATAAATGCCAAGAAAAACATTATAATGCCTTCTGGGAAACCTGCAACCCAAGCTAATTATGCCATTGATAAGATACCCTTAAGAGATGACCTAATAGTCAGGGATCTCAGAACATATGTAGACACTTATCTGACCTTAGACCAACATGTGGCCAAGATAATAAGAAAATCATTCTATGTCACCCAACTTATAAGTTAAGGCATGGCATCCAGGTCCAAAGAAGTCATAGTGCCACTTTATTCTGCCCTTATCAGACCCATCATTGAGTATAATGCCCCCTTCAGCATGTACCTGATCAGACATATGCAACAGTTGGACTGCCCACAAAGGTTCTTACCAAGAGAATCCAAGGTATAAACACATTGTCCTATAAAGATTGCCTTAAAACCCTGTCTCTAAACTTGGTCTCCTATAGGTTACTGAGAGGCAATCTATGCCTGGCATACAAGACATCCTCAGATCTAGCTCTGATGGACCTTTATCTGAGGATGCCTTGTATGCATGGCATACAAGGCATCCTCAGATCTAGCTCTGATGGACCTTTTGCACATCCACAAAATGAACAGCATCAGAACTAGTAGATCCAAGACTTAAAATTTTGCTTGTGACATAAATAAGACATAATCAAAGCAGATATGTCTGTCAGATGATCCTCATGCTCAGGAACAGACTCTCCATCCATGCGAATCAGAGTTCATCCCACACCCTATTTAAGTGTAACCTTTACCAATGGATGGGAAATTGGAAATTCACCCCAGATCTGACCCCCGTGTCTCTGACAGACAGAGGCAGACAGCAATAACCAAATGAACATACTCCCCATAATCTCTAGAAACTTCCTAACTGACATAATGTCTCCAAATAAATGCCCATGATACAAAGGAGCACAACTGGGTTGGGTTGCACAGCTAGGCTTATAAAGACCCTCATGGTCACTAGCCTAGTATATACTGAGTTGGGTTGCACAGCTAGGCTTATAAAGACTCTGGTGGTCACTAGCCTAGTATATACCTATGAATCTATGATGGCAAGCTAGACAGAATGAATATAGATTGTAAATAACATAATTATTGTGCTTTTTTATTTTATTGTAGGGTGAGATTGATAGCAGATAGAACTGGTAGATATAAGTGAAAAAGAAGTAATAAGGCAAAGGAATGGCTGGAAAGTAAAGGGCATATAAAGAGATGACAAAATAAGAACTGATAATTGGATAGACATAGGAGGGAGGGAATGATGTGTAATGAAAGCAACCAGATGGAGAGAACATGTCTACTAATAAATGTGATAGGGGATAATATAGAATTAGAAATGCTTTATGCTAGAATTGGAAATGCCTAAGACAGTTAACACATGAAAGGAGTTCTTAGCTTACTGGAAGCAGCCATGTCCCAGCTAGGCCCAGACATAAAAGAAGCTAAAACAAAGGGCGACAGACATACTAACCTAAAATGCTAAAGATGATGGGAGAAAATACATATGGAGTTTGTGTGTGTGTGTGTAAATGCCCCCAACAGGATACATCTGGTAGCTAAAGGTACTCAGGCTCAAACCCTGTACCTTGGATAGAGGTAAAAAGAGCCTAAAGTCCCTAGCCACCATCACTTAAGAATTTATTAGAATTTATGCCTCACATTTTTGTTCTGTTCCTCTTGTTTTCAGGAGTGGTAAAACAAAACCTTTTATTCTAGCATTTTTCTAAGGTTATAAAATCAGTATTTGAAATGTGTCCCTATTTTGGGGCTGTATTCCCCAATTATTGGCTTTGTTCTGTATTTTTGTGCTAAGAGGTTGAGAGCTATGGTGAGAAGTGAGAACTGAATTCACAAAATGTTATGATAGTCATTTAAGTTTGTTTTCCTATCTTTCAAGAAAGTGCTGGTTTAGCTTAGTGGTATGCTGCTCTGACTGGAGTGCTTATGGTGCTGGGTTCAAGACTTAGCAGTACAATGTATGGTGATAATGCAACATTTTATGCAAGCAACTTTCCAAAATTATACAAGCAATGTTTAAAATGTGTCCCTGGTTTTTGGCCTTTTGCCCACCCCAATTGAAAATAAGTTCAAGAAGCTGTGCAACATCACTACTGTGATTCTGTATTTATATATTGTGTGTAGAAGTACACTGTTATCATGGAAATGTTCTGAATAGGGCAGTTTTGTCATTATCGGTGCATGCATTTTGCTTCATTGCCTACTTGAAAAATGTTCAAACAAATTTAAAATGCAATTGTATGTGGAAGTAGACCTTTATGATGGAAATGTTCTGAATAGGGGAGTTTTGTCATTATTGGTTAATGTATTTTTGTTTCATTGCCTACTGGAAAAATGTTTAAACAATAAATTTAAAATGGCCAGATGCATTTTCTTTTGATGTGGTGTGGGTTTCAATGCTGTTTCAATGAATGTGAGTTTGAAGGGCAGATAAGTTTTAATGGCAGGTCTATTTTCATTGTGAGACAGTGTTGCTTTGTTTAGCAGATATCTATTAGTGTTTGCGCATTGTGCTATAAAATGTAAAAAAAATAAAATCCAAATAATCATTGTAGAAGTAAAGCAGTATGCACACATTAGTGTTTATGTTAAATGGGGTGAAATAGCCAGGTAATGGGACATTGGGATGGCTGCAGGAGGACTCTGGTGCTATATTTTGGTTCTGTTCTTCAGTTTGCGTTTGAAAGTTTTTATCCCACAATTCCAGTGGAGTTGGCGGGGTTGTGTAATCATGTATGCAAATTTTGCATTCATTCATCAGCGTACAAATTTGTACCTATTTTTCATGGGCCTTATCCAGATTTTTGATGTTTCCAGGTTGGGAGGTTTGAGATCATCTCATTTAAAAAAAAAAAGCCACAGGTCAAAAGACAGATGCAGCTGAATGATTCAGCTTAATCTATTCTAGCATGTCTTTCTTTTCAATTTCCTGCCCCGAATCACTACCGGCAGACGAAAAGACAAACAGGTAGTAAACTATAGCTATAGACCCCGGAACCACAGGGCGAGGGGGAGGAGGACTCATGCGCATGTTGCACACTAATTTAAACACAAAAGTGGACGGAAAGCACATCTTGCAGATAAGGCTCCCAAGTGTTAGCTCCGTGGATAACTGCTTACTTCTAAGGCTCCAGTTCTGGAGTAAGTCAGTGATATTTCATTCTGTTACGCTTATGCAGTAAGCGATGGCCGTTTATTTTATTCAGTAGCTCCAAAGTAATAGTGATGGCCGTTTAGTGCTAGCTCCATTTATTTTATACAGTAGCTCCAAAGTGATATTTCTGGCTCTGTTTATTTTATGCAGTAGCTCTGAAGTGATAGTAATGACCGTTTAGTGCTAGTTCCATTTATTTTATGCAGTAGCTAGATAGCTCACTTTGTCATTGGCCTAAATCTTTCTTTATCCCACTATGTTCTGTAAAGTGGCTGGAATTTCCCTCAGTGGCTCACTTTGCCATTGGCCTAAATCTTTCTTTATCCCACTATGTTCTGTAAAGTGGCTGGACTTTCCCTCAATACCTTAATCAAACCACTCACAAAATGGTACACAAATTGTTACAGATTTGATTGTAGTAATGTTAGTGTATGCATTGCATTTTTAATTCTGTATTTCAAATATACAGAATAGAAAACATAGGAAGTAACAGTACATGTGTTTACTGTACGAGGAATTGCTGGCTGTTCCCATGGTGGTGTGAGAACAGTGTGAAAATTAGTGAAATATTTGAGGCATTGTTTAGAATGATATTTACAAATTGTCATCAAGGTTTCAAAACATTTACAGTCAGTTATTTTGGCATTAGAATGGGCTCTGAAGTTGGGTACTTCTTGAGATTGCATACTATTCCAAGATGTTGATGACTGTTTCTAGAGGTCATTGGTACATAATTACAAGTGCAATGCTTTGACCAAGGATGTAGTCAAGTTGTTTAATGTCTGGAATAATTTATGTGCTAGAGTTTGTAGGAACAATGCTACTGGATTTATATCAAAAAGGGCTGTAGCTCCAAAGTGATAGTGATGGTCGTTTAGTATATTTTATGCAGTAGTTCCAAAGTGATATTTCTTGTGTGTAGCTCCAAAGTGATAGTTCATGTGTGTGTGTGTGTGTGTGTGTGTGTGTGTGTGTGTGTGTGTGTAATTGATCTCAAACCCTCTACCTTAGAGTACAGGGTCCTGCATTTTCTACCCACACCACCACATGTGATTCAAGGAGTTTGGCTCATACTTTTGGTCTGTTCCTCTTAAGATTTGTGGCTTTCTGGAAAATCATAATGAAAGCCCTTTAAGCCCTTTAAGTTTGTCTTACCATCTTTTTATTTGGAAACATACAGTAACACAAAACACTATTTTAGTAGCTTTCTAAGATTATACAAGCAATATTTAAAATGTGTCCTTGGTTTTAGCCCTTTGCCCCCCCCCCCATAAATTTTGGCTTTTTTCAGATTTCTTTTGCTGTGAAATTGAGAGGTTTAGTTGTGTCAAGTGGATGGTGTAGTGGTAGTGCTGTTGCCTTACAGTAGGAGGTTATGTGGTTTTATTCTTGGCTGGGGTCGAGTTATGTCCTCTGTGTATTTGGGTGGGTTCCCTCTGGATATTCTGGTTTCCTCCCATGTTGCAAAGACATGCATCTGGAGCATTTTCCTCTGCTGAAAATTGGCTTTCTCCCAAGTCTGACTTTGCTGGTAAAAAATGTTAAATAAATAAAAGTTTTACAAGGAGCTGAGAGCTTCAGGGGAAGAGAAGTTTAGCGCTGCGTGTTCCAAGATCATTTGCATTGTTAGCACAACAGTTAGTAGCTTACTTTTGATGCAGAAGGCTGTGGGTTCTACTCCCACAGTATGTAGATTGCCGATACTGTACTATGTTGTATTTTAAAGGGAGTGGATGCTACAGTCTTGTAAATGTCCTCCATTGGAGAAGTTACCTAGTAACTATGAACCTGTTATCAGTTTGCCATCCATTCCCTGTTGCAATATCATTAGCTTATCATTTTTTTAATATAACATAGGCAATTTATTATTTAAGGGCAACAGACAATTTATTTTTAGATGAAACAAAGAAATATAGAGTTAGATGACTTACTTCTTCAGACATTTTGCATATTTACTGATATTAGTGGATTATGAGAAGTTTGAGTGGCCTTTTATGGTTGAAATTTTCTAAAATGGGTAGTTTTGTTTTGTCATTATTGGTTCATACATTTTGTTTCATTGTCTACTGGAAGACTGTTCAAAACTACAGATTTAAACCACATTCTAACAACTGGTGCTGTATTATACAAGGAATATAATTTAATACAATCAGGAAGGTGAATCAAGGAATGCATACACGTATGCATGGCACTAAAAATGTGTTTGAAAACAGCCCAGAGGAAAGTGTGAAAGGCTGAAAATCATGGGCAAAGTTTTAAGCTTTACTCTTGTTACCAAAGCAATGGATGAAGGTAAAACAGTTCACACCACATTACCTTGACCTGGCCAAGCCTTCTGACACAATCCCCTACTCAGGTGTAGTACAAAAGATGAATAATGTAGGAGCAAACACTTACGTCACCAGCTGCATTTCCAACTTGGCTTACAGGATGCAGGAGATCAAAACACAGGAAGAGACCAGTCACCAATGGAGTCCCCCAGGGTTCGGTGCTGAGACTTTTTCTGTGTGGCATATACCTCTCAAAAGTAAAAGGAAATACCAAAGAGCTTTAACCAGCTAAGTTTGAGATGACTGCAAGCTAGGAGAAGGTATTGAATCCTGAAATGACTTAACCATCATGCAGGAAGGTTTGTCCCAAATAATAACTGGTGTCAAAATCATGACAATACCCTTTGAGAACTGATCCAATTGTTTGGCATTTGGGAACTTGTGTGTACAGTGACCTAACTTTTGACCAACATGTGCCCAGAGTCATAAGAAAGCCTTTCTATATTGCACAGCTTATAAACAAATTGATTGTGATTAGATCTAGAGATGTTGTTGTCCCCCTTTACAAAGCTGTCATTATGTCAATCATTTTGTATAATGTTCACCTTGGCATGTATCTGTCCAGCCCCATGCAACAATTGGAATACCTTCAGAGATACCTTACTAAAAGGACACAAGTCCTAAACAACAGGTCTTGCATGGACCACCTCAAAGATTTATTGCTATACTCAGTATCCTACAGAGTGCTTACAGGTGACATGTCTGGCATACAAAGCATCCTGCGACATAATACAGATGGACCTACTGAACATCAACAAGTCAAATGGCATCAGAAATGCTCAGTCCAGGTATCTATACTGAATGTTGTGGAGAGATGGATATATATATGTATATATATATATATATATATATATATATATATATATATATATATATATATATATCACAGAGGCTACCACTGTTCCAGAACAGACTATATATAAAAATAAAGCAAAGCTCATGCATCCATATTCAAATACAACTTCGATCTAAGGATGGGTAATAGAAAATGCACTCCAGGATTTCTCCTCATGCCACTAATGGATAGAGGCAGTTCCTAAATGCTGCATCCGTTACACGGCCCCCTCAAATTATCTATGGTATGATCACAGTTGTTCTCACTAGGGCTAATATACAATTATCAGCCATGGGGATAGCTAAGACCAATCAGAAAATGTTAATTCAAGCACCAAAAGGGAACTGGCTGAGCTTAAAATGTCCTCCAAGTGAACCTATGTTGTGGTAGCAAATAGTTATAAAAAAATTAGCCTTTCTAGTTTGCTAAGTGCTCCTGTCACCCCCCCCCCCCCAATCTTTAACAGCTTCCGGCACCTATGGTGTGAAGATCTATTTTTGTAACTCAGGTATATACTTACACAGATAAACATGCTGTAGAAGGAAGTATGTCTAAGGTGGAAGGGTAAAGGAAGTAGTAGGGCCACAGAAACTGACATATAATGGACACAAGGTGGTGACACCTCCAGAGATGCAGAACACAATGAAGAAGAGGGTATTTGAAGTTAAAAAAATGTAAAAAAAACACACAGGATGGGCGGAGTACACAAAAATAGGATGTATCAACTGAAACCGACATCAGCAGAGTTTGATCACTGTACTTGTGCTGTAATGAAAATGGCATGCTAAAAGCACCTGTAAACCTAGCTGGTTCTGACATAAGTACCCTATTCACTGAGATTCGACCACCCACTTCACTCACTAGCTGAAGCACAGAAGCAGTCATGCTGAAGGTTCATAAGGTTCATAAATTAGTACTAAGCTAACTGCCCTTGCGAGCCATTTTAAGCCTAGCCAATTATCCCTTGTGAGACTCAAACCCTGCACCTTGTGCTTGCAAGGCAAACACCTTAACCATTAGGCCACCCTCCGAACCCCGAAGGTGTTAGTGAATCACATCACAGGGCATTGTTACAAATTCTCAGAATGGAAGCATACAAACATTTAACTGTGAAGGGAGCTGAACTCTTCAAGACTCATTCTATAGCTAAATTGCTGATCTTCCAACTTGCCAACAGGTATGCGTACAATGCTTGAGAGGCTCTGTTTCTGCATCCTGGAAAGGATTAGGAATGCACTCAGAATTACTCCCTATCTTATGCCCAATGACTGCTAAGAGAGGCTTTGGCCTTAAAAACTTAATTAATGCATTTTAAATCAAGTCAGAACATATGAGACACATTAGGAAGCCAAATTAAATTAATGAATACAATTGCCTACTAGTGATTTTGAAATTAAATTAGTGCTACATAGGTGCGCGTGTATTATGTGTCATTTCAACCTGAAGAAAGGTAATGTAGAGTGAAAGTGTGCTTTACTTCTACTATTTATTTCAATAATGTTCTTTTAACATGATGTGTCTTTCTTGTTTTGTTGATGGTCACATTTACAAGCTCCATTCTGAATCTTAGGATTTTTTTTTTGTTTTATTGAAAAATACCAGCCATCCTTTCTGCAGTGGCAAGATTTATGCTAGAAACACCATTACACTAAGATACAACATCAATAAAAGTAATAATCTGCTCTTAGGCCAACATTTAACTTAAAAACAAAATAAAATACAGTAGTTAAGATAATGAATTTTGCAAGTTATGATGACTACGGGCCATTATACTGAGCTTTGAGAAAGTCCCCTAGATATAATACATTCTTTGGATCTGTACACTTAAATAGTCAGTTGTGTTATCCTTTTCTAGAACCAGTTTACTAACCAGTTCTTTACATACCTGTTAAATATTAATTTCTGTAAAACATGCATAATTTGCTGATGATCCAATACTTGCTAAATAACATTAAAAGTGATATTAATATGAATATATTAACATTTGCTCTGTCCCGATACTAATGGATTTACTTCACATCAGCATGTCAAATGGCATCAGAAATACTTGGTCTAGGGATCTAAACCTCTTCTGCAACATCAACGGAATAGTTTGGAAGGACAGGTATGTCTCGCAGAGGACACTGCTGCTTTGCAACAGACTCTTCATCCACATAAAACAAATTGCATCTCTGTCCATATTCAGGTGCAACTTGGATCTATAGAGGGAAAACAGAAAATTTACCCAAGGATTGCCCCCTGTACCATTAATCGACAGGGACAGCTCCTAAATGTATTATCCCATGCAGGAGCACCCTTAAATTATCTTTGGTATGATCCCAGTAATTCTCATTAGGTGCAATATACAATTATTGACCATGGGATGGGTAAGGCCAATCTATAACCCGATGGAATAAGTTAATTTGAGCATAAAAAAAGGGAAACTGGCTAGGCCTAAAATGGCCCACAAGAGCAGCTAGCATAGTTCTTACCTATGACCCTATGAACCTATGAAGAACTATGTCAAACAATCCATAAGTATCACATGAACTACCAAATTCATATCTGACTACATCAAAGTAAAAACTAATTAGATTACTTGAGGGAACCTTCTTGTAGAAAAATCATGTTAGTGAATATCATAATAGATTTTACTCAACAAATTATGCATCACTGTTGGTAAAATTCTTTCAAATCATTTACCCATAGGGGTAGTTAGACTTGTAGGGCTGAAATTTCAATACCAGATTTATCACCACCTTTGTTTATAGAACAATAAATGCTCTTTTCTGCTGAGTAGGAACAATTCCAAGTGTTAAAAAAAATAAAAAAATCCACGACAACTGCTTCCAGTGACCAGCAACCACACCAAGCTTAGGAAAGTATGTTTTTATTACACACTGACTAAGCGCTTTCACCAAATAATTGGCTTCTTCAGAGTCAATGTCCACAAAACAACATAACCATTTTATACATAAAACTAAGTGACATCACAAACCCATTCAATTGATTAGTGCACACACCCATTCAATCAATTAACAAATTGTTTCACCAATTTTATACAACTAAACCCATTTCAAACATCTATATACACTTTAAAAATCACTTTTTATAAAAATCACTTTTTTTAAAAATCCTTAGCAAAAATCACAAATGAATACATTTATCACATTCATATACTAAAAAAAATCATATAAAAAACTTATGCTTTTGTTGTGTATAAACATTAATACACCTATATAACAACATTAATATCAACTATATAATACTGGCCCTATGTTTCAAGACTGGTTTTATTGAGATATAATCATTTATGCCCGGTTGCCTTGTGGCATTTAATCTCAACTGCCATGTTGTTTCTAAAAGTGCTACTCTATTGCTAACATCACCTCCTTGTTCAGTGACAACCCTATCTATTATAAAAAATACAAACTTTTTAAACCCCCTACAAGTAGTACTGTGAAGATATAATGCATTATGTGGGTCCTTGTTTTTCACTGCTCTAACATGCTCTACTACCCTTTCACGTAGTTTACGGGTAGTCATACCCACATAAAATGCATCGCAGGTTGTACATGAGGCCACATACACTAAATTCTTTGTATTGCAATTGCAAGAACCCGGGCAAGGCAAAGTATGCCCATACCCTTTTACACAAACATATGTGCCCTCTGCAATATACCTGCAGCCTCTACAACAACCACATTTTGACATCTTAGATGTCCTATTCCTAACCTCTCTTTCTAATATACCTTTCAAATTGTCACCTTTACTAAAAACTATCTTAGGACTAATACCAACAATCTCCTTAGTACTACCACTTAAACAGTATTCCCACATCTTACGTAAAACTACAATAATGTCTGTGGCTTTCTCATTGAATTTTAAAATAAAACTTAATCCTACAGAAGCTGTTGCATTAGGTACTTCATGACTATTCACCCTCACATCAACCATACTAACTTTATTCAAAATAGGTGAATATAATGAAATTCTTTTACTATAAATCTCTCTTTTTAAATTCAATAACAATCTTAACGGATACCCCCTATCAGTAAGCATGCCAATTAATTTGAATATTTCCTGTTTGAACAAAATATCGTCACTTCATAGGTTCATAGGTTCATAGGTTCATACTAGGCTATCTGCCCGAGGGCATTTATAAGCCTAGCCCATTGTTTGTGGCTTACGCCACCCCTTTAGTATGGGGAACTATACCCATTATTTTGCTGTGCCTCTGTCGAGCAGTGACACTGAGGTAATTCCTGGGGTATATCTGCGATCTCCCATCCATTGGTCAAGATTTCTCTTGAACAAGGCCAGCGAGGTGCTCTGCCTCACATGTACCGGGATTTTGTTCCACAGCATAGGGAGTCTTTGGGTGATGAATCTATCTCTCCAGCACGTCCTATTAATAGCCATGTCGAGGTTTAAGTCTCCGCCCTTGTGGCTCTGATGGATCTAGATTTTTTCAGGTGAAGCATATTCATCAAATGTGGGTTTGACATGGCCTTGTATGTTAGGCAAAGGTCACCTCTGAGCAAGCGGTGCGACTGAATAGAGCTGGAGTTCTTTCAGTCGGGCAGCATAGGACAGATTTTGAGACCCTTTATCCTTTTGGTGAGGAACTTTGTGGCCTCTCCAGCTGCTGCAAGTGTCGGGTCAGATACATTCGAATGGGGCATTGTACTCAATCATTGGTCTGATGAGTGATGAGTAAAGGGAGACTATGACCTCCCTTGATCTAGATGAGAATCCCTTCATGATAAGGTGGGCAATGTAGAAGGACTTCCTAACTACTTTAGCTACATGGGTGTCGAATGACAGACTACTATCAACCTGGGTCCCCAGGTCCCTGATAACTTCTTCTGTGCTCAGTGGATTGCCACCTATTTGGTAGCTAGGGGTAACCTTGTTTTTCCCGAAGGGTATGACTATGCATTTTTGGCATTTAACTTTAGGCCGTGGCTCTGGCACCAGTTATCCGTTTCTGTGAGACCCTTCTGAAGGATATCTGTGTCAGATGTGTTTTCTACTATGGCGCCCAGTTTGCAGTCATCTGCAAACTTTGTCAGCCATAACCCTCCTGTGTTTGCTTGTACTTCGGAAAAGTAGATGCCAAACAAGAGTGGGCCCAGGACTGAGCCCTGTGGGACACCACTTGTGACAGGCTTTGAGTCTGACATGGCGCCAGCAACTCTGACCCTGTGGGTTCTGTCACTCAGCCACTTACAAGTCTAGAAATCCGCACCATCTGTCCCTTAGCAACACCCTTCTTCTGGTGATACGGGTGACAGCTCTTAAAGTGCAGCAATGAGTTGGAATAGCTTTCTTTTCTATAAATAGTACTCGATAAACCTTCCGCCCTCTTGAATATTGTAATATCCAAAAAATTAATACTATCTCTATTCCACTCAAACGTAAATTTCAAAAAACTAGTTGTACTGTTCAGATATTCAACAAGCTCAACTGCCCCATTCTCATCCCCTTTCCAAATAATGAGTAAATCATCTAAAAACCTGTTATATAAAATAACATTCTGCATGAATTTAGATGGAAAAACAAAGGTTCTTTCCCATGTTAAAAGAACCAAATTCGCAAAAACTGGGGCGCATTTGGCACCCATTGCTACACCTGAGCTTTGCTGAAACATCTCCCCTTCAAATTTAAGAAAATTGTTCAAAAGAACTATTTCCATCAAATCACAAATTAAATCAATCCTGCTCTTGTCAATATTGGTACATGCGTTTAAACTCTCTCGAAACATTTCTAATCCTTCAAGGTGGAGAATGGTAGAAAACAAGTTTACTACATCAATGGTTATAAAACCAAATAAATCATTGTTTTCCTTCACCTCTCTCAGTCTCTCAAGGCAATGCCAAGAGTCTCTCAACACATGAGGGACCCCTTCAAGCACTTCTTTACACATAGCATCAACAAAGGAAGCCAAGGGTTCAGTTTTAGAACCCTTGGCGACCACAATGGGCCTAAATTGCAAGTTAACCGTACCTTTGTGAACCTTGGGGATCCCAAAAATGCAAGGTAAAATAGGGGTCTTAACCATCATGTAATTATATTCAACCTCAGTTATTGTACCTTGAAAAAGGGCATCCAACAGAAACAAATCAATCTTTTTGTATGCAATATTAATTTCGTTTCTGGATACCCTTTTGTATGTTTTTTCATCTTCAAGTATAGACATCATAGATGCAATATAATCAGTCTTACTCATTAACACCATTCCACCACCTTTATCAGGTTTCATGCACCTGATGTCACCAGAATTTTTTAATTCTCTCAACAAAAGCCTTTCCTGTTCTGTTAAATTATCAATCTCCCTATGCCTACTGCTACATATCCTCCTGAATTCAAAATCCAATAACTTTTCAAGAGCAACAAATTCACTAAAAGGTGGTGGAATAAAGGTACTTTTCCTTTTTAGTAGTACCTTAGTCCCTATTTCCTCATCTTTAATTTGCACATGCTTGTTGCCATAAAAGTACATCGGTAGATTTAACTTTCTAATAAACAATTTTAAATTAATCAATAACTGAGCCACATCTAATCTAAAACTTGGCACAAAATTAATGCCCTTTGTAAATAAATCAAAATACACATCACTAATTTCCTTGTCAGTATAATTATAAATAAAAAAACTAAACTTCTGTAAAATCTGACAAGTCAAACCTAGCTCCATTTTGGAAGATTCCACTTCAGACTCATTCTCATTATTTTTGTCACATTTACCAAAGTAACTTGCTCAGTGCCCATTAATATATCAGACACCTCATTCATATTAGAAACTACATCCTGAGTCACAATGTTCAAACCATAAACATCATTGTCTTGTTCATTTTCATTTTCATTTACATTTTTGTATACAATTCCACCCACTGCCCCACAAACGTCGCCCCCCCCATCAACACACAACTCATTAGAAAAAACAAGATTCAGCTCTGAAACAACAGTGTCATCAGTCCGATAAGATACAATGTCCAACACAGAACAAGGAACGTTAGTAACGTTCAATAAACTCTCTTGTCCATATCCCTTCTCGGGCCCCATTGTTGTTTGTCCCCATACACATTCCTTTGTGCTCTGTTTAAAAGTCTCTCGGACCTGCGAGGTCCTAGGGGTGGATCCAAAAAATCAGCCCCTTCAAACCCCTGTTCGTACAAGTCATTGTTGTCACCCTCATGTGCTTCCTCATCCTGAACAAGAGGAGGAAAACCGTTTGTGTCAAGATTGAAATTAATTTTGTTTTTATGATTTGCACCTCCTCTTACCCTGGTGTTACCAGGTGGGTAAGCGCAATTGCACTGATAGTCCGCAGTGTCCCTTGCAAGCTTCTTACTCTTGAGCGCCATGTTTTTGTCCACAAAATTGTCTAAATTTCTAATCACTTTGTTAAAATTAGCCTCATACTGAAAAAACAATAAATCTGTTGTAATACTATTGTGAAGCTTAGATATTTCCTCTCGAAGCGATGTTAGCTTAGTACAATTATTTTTAACAATAATACTTAACATGTCAATTCCGGTCTTGTCAAACAAAACCGTTAACTCTTTGTAGGCCACAGAATCAACATCAATGCCCATAGGTAGCTTCCATATACGAAGCCCCTTCGGTACCTGCTTCAATTCTTGTGAGCGTTTTAAAAATAGATTGTCTAACTGTAACACTCTATATTTTGTGCAAAGCCTATCGTACCTGGAAATCTGCTCCTTCAAAGCTAATGGGACCGCCGACTCCAAATTCGGTATACCATCCCGGTTTACAAATTCCGGTTCTTCGAACCATTTTTGCAAATCATGTTCTCTTACTTCTCTGCCAAGCCTAACTGGAGGAACACGCACCCGCAATTCTGCTCCTGCGCAATTATTCGATCCAGTTGACGTTCTCTCTCTAGAGTTAGAAACAGCATCCGAAAAGGAAACCGGAGCAGCAGATCCCTGCCCAGGCGGCAAGGTAGAAGCAGTTGCTATTGGCGAATGCATAGTAAATAACTCTACCTCAGTGTCAGTAGGGCTAGACGAACCAACAGCACCATCCTTGTCATAAAGTTGAAGTAGCTTATTAATAGCTATGGAAAGTTCCTTTAAAACACTCTCCATCTGCACGGCACAGTCAACCAGCAACCGGAAACAGAATCGACTTGATAAAACAACAAACCACACAACTCCCAATTCAGGGCAATGAAATAGGAATAAAAAAATCCATGACAACTGCTTCCAGTGACCAGCAACCACACCAAGCTTAGGAAAGTATGTTTTTATTACACACTGACTAAGCGCTTTCACCAAATAATTGGCTTCTTCAGAGTCAATGTCCACAAAACAACATAACCATTTTATACATAAAACTAAGTGACATCACAAACCCATTCAATTGATTAGTACACACACCCATTCAATCAATTAACAAATTGTTTCACCAATTTTATACAACTAAACCCATTTCAAACATGTATATACACTTTAAAAATCACTTTTTATAAAAATCACTTTTTTTAAAAATCCTTAGCAAAAAATCACAAATGAATACATTTATCACATTCATATACTAAAAAAAATCATATAAAAAACTTATGCTTTTGTTGTGTATAAACATTAATACACATATATAACAACATTAATATCAACTATATAATACTGGCCCTATGTTTCAAGACTGGTTTTATTGAGATATAATCATTTATGCCCGGTTGCCTTGTGGCATTTAATCTCAACTGCCATGTTGTTTCTAAAAGTGCTACTCTATTGCTAACATCACCTCCTTGTTCAGTGACAACCCTATCTATTATAAAAAATACAAAATTTTTAAACCCCCTACAAGTAGTACTGTGAAGATATAATGCATTATGTGGGTCCTTGTTTTTCACTGCTCTAACATGCTCTACTACCCTTTCACGTAGTTTACGGGTAGTCATACCCACATAAAATGCATCGCAGGTTGTACATGAGGCCACATACACTAAATTCTTTGTATTGCAATTGCATAAACCCGGGCAAGGCAAAGTATGCCCATACCCTTTTACACAAACATATGTGCCCTCTGCAATATACCTGCAGCCTCTACAACAACCATATTTTGACATCTTAGATGTCCTATTCCTAACCTCTCTTTCTAATATACCTTTCAAATTGTCACCTTTACTAAAAACTATCTTAGGACTAATACCAACAATCTCCTTAGTACTACCACTTAAACAGTATTCCCACATCTTACGTAAAACTACAATAATGTCTGTGGCTTTCTCATTGAATTTTAAAATAAAACTTAATCCTACAGAAGCTGTTGCATTAGGTACTTCATGACTATTCACCCTCACATCAACCATACTAACTTTATTCAAAATAGGTGAATATAATGAAATTCTTTTTCTATAAATCTCTCTTTTTAAATTCAATAACAATCTTAATGGATACCCCCTATCAGTAAGCATGCCAATTAATTTGAACATTTCCTGTTTGAACAAAATATCGTCACTTACAAGTCTAGAAATCCGCACCATCTGTCCCTTAGCAACACCCTTCTTCTGGTGATATGGGCTGGGGGGTTTGCAGAAAATGTAAGGATTGCTGGGGTGCTTACTTCAATAAATGACAAACATCTAGTTCAACCTCACCTTGACTCCTTACATAGATGTTCTCAGGCCAATGGCTTGTACATTAGCAAGACCAAGTGCAGGGTGTTGCAAATCGGGGCAAAAATAATCTAGCTTACCCATATAGTTTGGATATTATGATCATCAAGGAAAGTTTGTTCTGTGAAGAATTAAGCATCAATGTTTATAATCAATTGAAGTTTGAGGGACACGTGAGCAAGATCTTAAGGAATGTGTTTTCATCAATAAAGACCTAATTGAGAACTGTGTCCTCTGGGGAAGAATTCATTTTGATACCAGTTTACAAAACAATCATTGACCTTCAATGCAATATGGCTCTGTTTTTTGTGGCTTTTCTAGAACAAATGATGTTAGTCTAGAAAGAATCCAGAGTTTATTTTACAAGAAAAATAAGAGGACTATAAGATGATCATTATGAAATTAAACTGAAAAGGCAAACGTTTTAAAGATCCCGAACTAGGTTGCCAAATAAGAATAAATGTACTACATTATGACATATAGGCCATAAACAATCACAATTTTAAGGTGGTGTGCACCAAACTGGGTAATAATTGTTTTCAGTATAGAGCAGGAAGAAGATGGAACTCTCCTTGATTGGAAATTAGATTAGTTGATAGTTTAGTGGTGTTTAAAAACAAGATATACTTATGTTGTGGAGAAAAGGTATGCTGGCATCTATCTAGGTAGAAAGAAACCTTTAATGAACTCTTGTGAGGTCTATGGCCAATATTAGACCATTAAACATTGAAAAAAAATGAAGTAAAATATCATTAAAATTTGTTAAAGACTATCGGGTTGGCAGAATGTTAAAAGATTGCAGTTTTAATGGAGAAGGAAATGCAGAAATGCAGGGAAGATAATACTAGTGGATACATGGAAAGTAGGGAAACATATCAGGTTATCAAGTGTACAGGAGGAAATGTGAAAGTTAATCTTTTGAAACATTTGCACCATATACATTGACAAATGCATTAATTTTGGAGAGTGATTTTAATTGTAATTAAGTGGAAGAAGGTCAAATGTGCAGGCACATAAAGAAAGAAAGAGAGATAGTCAAATAGGCATGTATGCAAATGAAAGACTCTTGCTAGTTCATATGTAGAAGACTTGAATACAAAAATTAAAAGACCAGTCAAAAGAGATGAGCACTCATAACAGGGTTTTCATATCATAAGGTATTTTGAAGTGATGTTGGGGTAGAGAAGGTAGCAACAGGAATCAAAATGACCAATGATGACACTCTAGAAGAAAAAAGAATGCAGAAGTATGTAAAACAGCTGTGGCGAAATCACTGGGAAATTAAGGTCTTTCGTGACATCTTAACTCAACGGTGAGTGAAATATGTAACACTTAAATAATAGAGCAATAGCAAAAGCATGTGGTAGGTTAACACAATTTAAAAGAACTTCAAAACAATAGGTAGAAAATGTACAATATGAGAGAAATATGTATCAAAGAAAGAATTCAAGACTGGATAATAAAAAAGACATTTCACTTTTGCTAGGTAGTGATTTTAACCATGAAAAAGGAAAATGGAGGGTTTAAAACCTAAGCAAACTGTCCACATAGTATACAGAAAGAAACAATAAAGGCTGTACAGGAATATTTAGATAAAGTAGGAAGGAAGAAAATAGACTAAAGAGATGGAGAGTTCAGAATTTATAAGTAATATTAAAGGAATATTAGAATAGCAAATACTGAAGAAAGGAGAAACAGATTTAACTCAGCTCTGATGGAGGGTGGACTAGAATATTTTTACATTCAATGTCTCTTGCCACATAGTTCTGTAAAAGTTTATGGAAATCTGTAACTACCTTTATTCTCAACATTTACATGCATTTTAAGTGATATAATAGAAGCTTTGAATATTCTAGCAATTTGAAGAAGGTTCAAGAAGTTTAAAGTAAAAAAAAAATAGCTTAAAGACTTCTGATGCCATATTATTTATGTGCAGTAAATCCATCAGTACTGGGTCAGAGGTTGTCTTGTATGCCAGACACAGATCATGTCTTAGAAGTCTGTAGGACACCAGCTTAAGTAAGTAATACACAGCCAAAGAGAAGAACTCAGGAAAAGAGAGACAGATAAAAATACTGAATGGAACAGAAAAGACAGGAGAATGCTGTCTCACGTATAAAGTAGACATGAAGGAGAATGCCCCATAGTGGCATATGTTGCCAAAATTAAAAAAACATGGTCCTCAGAAAATTATCTGAAATATTTTAAGACTCCATGGATCCCTGTTTTTTATAGTTGTTGTAACAGCATTCCACATTGATACCACCTTTTTTCATAATCAGTTAAATAATAATTCTACTTCCTCTAGTCAAGTTATATTCATTGACCTTGAAATTTAGTGGTGAAACTGACCTTCTAAAAATCCATACAAGGAAAGACATTGATTCCTGAATTACTTATAACTTGTTATCACCTTATTCCACTGACAATCAGGAAGAACTGGCTTGGCTGCTTTATTCTATTCCCATACTACATACTGTGACAAACTTCAACTTACTTTATTCATTTCTAGCACATTCTCTTTTGCCTTTTTATCGTGTTCTTGTACATAGATCTGACAGTGCTTCATATTCACTAAATAAAAGTTTAAGTATAGCACTGAAATACAACATAACTGTAATTAAGAATAAAAATAAAATTGCAGCATAGCCCCTAGTTTTCTATTTCCAGAAAGAAAAGTACTGGAGCAAGAGAAATGTTAAACACAGCTTTCAAACAGAATTTTAGGGATTCTTGGCTAGAGACATGTATGGATTACTTGCTATAATGAGAAGAGGAAGTAGTTCAGAGTGGGTTCATAAAACTACAATTGGTGGAAATAATCAACTGTCGTGCTAACATAATTTAGCTAGAAAATGCTATATCATTTAGGTAGAATATGTCACTTGATCTCGCTAAGTAGGTCAAGTTACAGCAGTACTATTTAAATAGTCATAAAGTAGGTACAAGCAAACTATTAATTATTTGCTGTATTCATTTAATAAACCATGTGATGTTACTACTTAAATAATAGTACAGTTATATGTCCAAAACTCTAAAAAGCATGACATGACAGCATAAACAAATGCATCTCGCTGTAGGTAACCCCATGTACTGGAGACACTATTGAAAACATGACTAAATCAGAAAAGAAGCGGGGAAAAGAACACATGCTCAGTGTTATCTAACTTGACTTCAGCAATGCCCTTGACTTCACACTGTAGAAAATACTTATTAGGAAGCCAGTTGGTTGGGCATAAGAGGTAATATTTTGGTGAAAGAACAATAACTGGTGGAAGGAAAGCTACTTGTGATGGTTAATGAAAAATTTTTACATGAGAAGGAGGTAAGCAGAAGAATGTTGCAGGTTTAGCCCTGGGGCTAGCACATTTCAGTGCATTCACTGTATATTTCCCAGATGACACTGTGGACAGGTTCAACCTGTTTGAAGATGATAGAAAAATAAGGCCAAATGTGGATAACTGTCTCAGGAGGGACCAGGAATACCTCTCAGTCTGAGAAGATAGATGGCAGCGGAATGATCATAAAAAAAAATAATGTGTTTTAGCTAGTGTTTATTACTTCTGCAATATAGTAAAAGCTAAAAAGTGTAGCAGGAAGCAGGTCTGGGATTGTTTATGATGACAGAGATGAACCATGAGATACAGAGCAAAAAGTCACTACAGACCTGACAAGGATGCTGAACTGTACCTTTAGGAAATTTGGAGTGCAGAAATTAAAAGGTGATTATGTTGCTACAAATCATATTTAAGCCATAGTGGGAATAGTTTATGTATTTCTGGAAGCTATTAATTGAAAATAAATTGAAATGCTTAAAAAGGACAAAGAAAATTGTTATAAATGGATGCATGAAAAGGACTATGATAATAAATGGAAGAGTTAAAACTCTTCTTCTTCTTCCAAGATGATCAGAAGAAAGAAAACAATATGATATTGGTTCATAAAATAATTAAATGGGATTGTAATGCAGAAATAAAGGAAACAAAAGAAGAGAGGGGTCTTGAGGGGTTGGGGTTATGAAATTCAAATTAAAGAAAAACATTAGTTTGGAAATAAGAAATAAAGCCAAATGTAAAGAATGCCGGGTAGGTGGTATAAGCTACAAAATTTGTTGGTAATGAACAAGTAACGTCTTCAAAAAGGCATGACAAGAATGGAAAATGCAGAGGAAAAATTCAGGGCAGTACAGCTGCAGTGCTCTAACTCTATTAGTTATGCGTAAATGGATTTTTATGCATACTCTGGTGCAATAAGTACTTCACTTTATTCTACAGTCATTTCTCCTTTTCCCGGTGGTGTACTTGGGGGTTTTTTTGTATCAATTAAGCAGATTTCATTATCCATAAGACTGCTTTTGCAAATACAAATGTGTATGCATATACTGTATGTGCCTATGGCTTTATGCATGTTCACATGTATGTGCATATGCAAATGTATTTATTTATTATTTATTTACTGACATTTGATTACTAGGAAAGTCCAACTAGGTAAAAGTCCATTTTCAGCAGTGGCATGGGGAAAAAGCTCCAAAGTATTACAAAACATTTTAAGAACAATAATATTAAAATATTCAAAAATCATGCAAAAACATCTACAGTGTAAATAATAATTATATCAAATTAGACATAATAAGAAAATATTGGTTAAGAATAAATGCAAGTAATATAATGATGATTTAATATTTAGAGAATTTTTAGCCAGTTTATAGAGAAATTAGAGGTAAATTAAGATAATACAAACAGGAATTGTAATATGAAGTGAGAGAAAAGCAAGCTTATGTTATATTTAGAGGGAAAGACGGGGGAGAGAAATTCATAGAAGTAGGTAAGTGAGTGAAGAAGGGAAAGTAAGGAGGTATACGGTATAAATAAGTACCTGTTGACATTAAGAAATATAGTTGATCCTGCTGTTGAGCAAGAACAGAGCCAGCTTTTGGCTAGAACATCTTTCAGAATGGTTTTATGGGAGGGAAGGAGGGTATTGATCTGATGGATACAGGTAAGATGTTCTAGGCCTTAGCAACATGGAACGAGTACAGACAATTCCCAGCAGATCTGCTTGGTGTGTGGACAGACAGGAGTTTTTGGCTAATGGATTGTAATGACCAACTAGGAACATAGTTGTTATTTAATGCTGGATGAGCAGATGGATGTGGGATAACTTTATAGGTGGTATGCCTGAGTGTATATGTGCTTACATGTCTGTATATTTGTATATATCTATGTATGAAGATATAAGTACAATTCTGTATGTACATATTTATTTATTTTATTATTTTATTTATTGTCATTTGTTAATCTGGTTGGTCCAACTGAGCCAAAGGCCCATTTTTAGTGGAGACCCGAGGAGAAAACCTCCAATTACATGTGCAAGATAATCCAAAAGAGAAAAAAAATCATTAGCTAATACCAAGTTAAACATCTGAAATTTACCTAAGACTTCAGTTACTATAGTAATAATGACAAGAGACATTACATGAAAAGAGATATAGAATATACAAATAAAAAATTTATTGAATACAGTAGTAGCAGATGTTTGTCCTGAGTAGGGGTATTTACAAGAGCAGATTGCTGGATATTCTAAAATGTAATGTTGGAAGAGTAAGATAAGTAGAAAACAGGTAGAAAAGAGAGAGAGAAACTGAAGAGATGAGAAATGGAGTAAGGGAAGAAATCAGTCAGAAGTCAAGTAGTGCTCGACAAGGGCAGGACCAGGTGTTG
This sequence comes from Protopterus annectens, assembly GCF_019279795.1. Classification (NCBI taxonomy): domain Eukaryota; kingdom Metazoa; phylum Chordata; order Ceratodontiformes; family Protopteridae; genus Protopterus; species Protopterus annectens. The sequence continues at coordinate 357,293,746 of NC_056745.1, forward strand.
AGAAAGTAATGTCTGAGTTCTTGTTTGAATTGCAGCTTAAGAGGGATGCTTCTTATTTTCAGTGCAAGGGAATTCCAGGTGTGAGCTACAGAGTACTTAAACAGGGATTTGCCGATATTTTTTGATGGTTTACAGATGTGAAGAAGGTTTCTGTCAAATGTGTGAAGTTGATGGCGGGGGTTATAGTGGGACACTAGGTTAGAGATGGAGGGACAGGAAGTGAGATTATACAGAATTGACTGTGTGATGTACAATTGAGAAAGAGACAATTGTTTAGGAAATTTGGGCCATTGTAATGATTTAAGGGCAAGGCAGTGGTGGGATTTGCTAGGTAGATTAGAGGCGAATCTAGCTACTTTACTGTATGTTTGCTCTAGTTTGGAGAGAAGTGAAGATTGTAGGTAGGTAAAAAATGGAGCAACATACAGAAGACAGGGTAATAAGAGAGACAGGGCTAAGGAAGACAGGGTAATAAGAGAGACGGGGCTAAGGAAGACAGGGTAATAAGAGAGACAGGGCTAAGGAAGACAGGGTAATAAGAGAGACAGGGCTAAGGAAGACAGGGTAATAAGAGAGACAGGGCTAAGGAAGACAGGGTAATAAGAGAGACAGGGCTAAGGAAGACAGGGTAATAAGAGAGATAGGGCTAAGGAAGACAGGGTAATAAGAGAGACAGGGCTAAGGAAGACAGGGTAATAAGAGAGACAGGGCTAAGGAAGACAGGGTAATAAGAGAGACAGGGCTAAGGAAGACAGGGTAATAAGAGAGACAGGGCTAAGGAAGACAGGGTAATAAGAGAGACAGGGCTAAGGAAGACAGGGTAATAAGAGAGATAGGGCTAAGGAAGACAGGGTAATAAGAGAGACAGGGCTAAGGAAGACAGGGTAATAAGAGAGATAGGGCTAAGGAAGACAGGGTAATAAGAGAGACAGGGCTAAGGAAGACAGGGTAATAAGAGAGACAGGGCTAAGGAGGATTTAGAGGAAGAAGAGAGGAGTTTGTGATTCCAGTAAATGAGACCAAGTTTCTGGTGTTTTTTTTATGGAGTGATGGATGTGTATGTCAAATTTTAATTCATCGTCAATTGTAATGCCTAGCAATTTTGTATAAGGTTCATGTCTGATGGTGGTATTGTTACATGAGGTAATAGAGAAGGTGGGTTTGTGGGGTGTCAGTGTTTTGGGAAGGAAAAGTAGAAGTTTTGTCTTTTTAGGGTTTAGAATCAGTTGATTGTCGGTGAGCCAGGTTTCAATGGATCTGAAAGTGTCCTGGGTAAGGACAAGGAATTCAGGGATACTATGGGCAGCAGTAATAAGGATGGAGTCATCGGCATATTGTAAGAGGTTAGTGAGGTTGAAGGCAGAGGATAGATTATTGGTAAAAATATTGAAAAGAAGAGGCCCTAGTATTGAGCCTTGGGGTACACCAGTGTTGACAGGAAGAAATGAGGAGGTGACAGTTTTCCAACATATAGATTGTTTTCTATCAGATAAGTAGCTAGAAAACCAGCCTAAAGATGGGGTGGAATGATGAAGGTCATGGAGTTTATTAATTAGTTTAGAGTGAAAGACAATATCAAATGCTTTATAAAGGTCAAGGAAATGACAGGAAATTAGTAGGTTATTGTCACGGGCTTCTGATACTGTTTGGGTGAATGAGAGGAGAGTTGTTGATGTACTGTGGTAGGATCTGTAGCCATGATGGGTGGGAGTAAGAAGGTTATTATCAAACAGGTGTTTTGGTAATTGAGAGTGGATGCACTTTTCAAGAATTTTGGAAAGTGGGGATAGTATAGCAGTAGGATGATATTCCGATGGGTCAGTGGAGTTACCTCCTTTGTGCAGAGGGATTGTGTAAAAGGATTTCCATAAGTCTGGAATGAGAGATTCGGTAATAGAATGATTAATAAGAACACAGAGTAAGCTATAGCACTGACAGCAGTTTTAAGGAAGTGGGAAGGTAAGTTGTCAACAGAAGTAGAGCAGGGCTTGAGTTTATTTAGTTGTGATTTGATAAAATCAGTGGGAATAGTATGATGGGAGAATGTGTTAGAGGAGGGAGGTCTGGGCTGAGAGGATAGAGAGTTTGCAGTAGAGCTGTTTGGAGTTAGTTTTTTGATAGTTTCAATAAAGTAATTGTTTAGCAGAGCAGCAGTCTCTGAGGCAGTTTTAAGAGGGGATGGGTTGAGGGTAGCAGGATTACCAGGGTGGAGGATTTTATTTATGCTAGACCAGAATTTGTTGGGGTTGTTGTGTGGTCTGTTTTGATAGGAGGCAAAGAAAGCTTTTTTGTCTCTGATGCAAGTCTTTTACACTTGTTTCTAAGTTCTTTGTAGTGCTGGAGTAAGGGAGGAGTTTTATTTCTGGCCCAAATTTTCCAAGCAGCATCCCCCTGATGCATAATAGAGCGTGTTTGCTAAGATAGCCAGGGGGCATGTTTTGATTTTACTCTGATTTTCCTGGAAGGTGCCATAGAGTTTAATACATCTAGAAAGAGAGTATTGAAAGAGGTTACAGCATCATTAAGGGGGAGTTTTATATATATATATATATATATATATATATATATATATATATATATATATTTATAAATATATTAAATATAAATAAATATATATATATGTGTGTGTGTATATAAATATATATATATATATATATATATATATATATATATATATATATATATATATATACAGTATTTCCCTGAAAATAAGGCCGGGTCTTAAATTCTTTATTGCAGCGAAATGTGCATTAGGCCTTACTATCAGGGGATGCCTTATTTACCCACACCGTACAGCAATCTACCTTTATTCATTTATTCATATACAAAAATTGACATTAATTAATTAACACAAATCGACATTTCTTCAGGTAGAAAAAATCAACATTTATTCATGTACACAAATTGACATTTATTTTGTACTTTTCTATTACTGGAGAACAGTTCTAATAACGAGTTCTGTGCGAATTGTACATAAACAGTGCAACAAACATTTCAAGTCCAGAATATCTGCACCTTGGCTTTCACAGTTATTCAAATACAGTCATGTCATCTTCTTCTGGGACATTGTCATAAGTGTTCAACTCCTGCATTTTGGCCTAAATTTCTTGCGACTCCATTTCCTGTAGCACCATTGGCCCCAGTCTGTCATGCCTAGCAATTGAGCTCTCCTTAAATGAGGACTGCTTGTCCAAGTAACCTGCTCATAGTGCATTGGCAACACAGCTGTCAGGGATTTTATCCCATGATTTTTTCACCCAAGTCACGACCTCTTGCAGGCTAGGCTTCACAAAGTTTCCATGCTGATTTCTCTGCATTCTATTTTCAATGTAGTCATTGAGTTCCATGGCCGTCGGATTGTCGATGTTTTCCGGCGTCGATGGAGTGAGTGTTGATGGAGTGGTCTGTCACTCAAGTAAGGGTAACCCATATATAGGTTGCACAAAGTCTGAAAACTGAATGCTTGCTCATTGACTGAATGCTGATGACTCAAGTGAATGTGATTCAGTATGAAATGATAGCAAACCACACACACACACACACACACACACACACACATATATATATATATATATATATATATATATACATATATATATATATATATATATATATATATATATATATATATATATAGATAGATATATAGATATATATATAGATATATACATGTACACATACATCATATATGCAGGTGCCTATGTATGCACATGCATGTGTATATGAGGTATATGAGTATGTGTGCATGCATCCATGCATGTATATTTGTAAGTACATCTGTGGATATTTATGTCTATATGTGTGTGCTTATATATGTGGAAGTATATGTCTGTGTAGGCATGAATGTGCTAATGCAGGTATTCATATATGTGTATTTATTAATTTATAATACACACACACACACACACACACATATATATATATATATATATATATATATATATATATATATATATATATATATGGGTCTACTTCACATCACCTAAAACCCATTTGACCGACTTTTATTTCACAGAAACCAAATCACCTAATTTTCAAAATACTGAAAACTCATTTCACTGAATCTCGTTTAAGTAGGATTACAACCCCTCCATTTTTTTTCTGGACTATCCGGAAATCATACTGATTCTCCAGTAGTCTGGAAAACATTGTACAAACTCTGGTATTCTATTTCGAAAAAGGAACCAAACTATCGGAGTTAGTAAATCGGCTAATTTACTATGCTTTTCTGTAAAAAAGCATAGTAACTCAGCTGAAAACAGGCACCGGAAATGGGAAAAGAGGGCGTTCCCCACCGAGTGATGTCACTGTGAAGTCATAAAATGGGCGGAATATGGTTGGGATAGTGGGTGGTGTAAGTGGGGTTACTGGTGATGCAAGGGGTGTGGCTTTACTCTGGTTTTAGCCACAACAAAAGGTGGCAACCCTACGTTTGACTGAATTGTAAGCCATAGACATGATGTGGGGTTCCATTCACCTGTGACTTGTTTGTGATAAAAAGAATTTCTGTAACTTACAGTGCTGACTGTTAGAATAATGTAGTCATGCAGAAAGTAGTGTTGTAGTGTTTTTATATCTGGGTATGTCTCTTTACAGTGTTATGGGAAGTATCTAAAGTAATTATGGCAGATGTTATGTGCATTCCAAGCAGTAGTGGCAGTGTGTAGAGTACTGTAAGGCAAGTAAAAGGTATATGCCCTTTTCCCCACTGTAGTGCGATCCTGGAGTTAGTATATATAGTTAGGGGTGTGTGCAGGCCACAGCCCCCTCACTTAATTTGGTTTTATATTGTCCAGTTTCTGTTAAAAGGGTAAGTAAGCAGTTTTTAAGTTCTGGAAAGAGGTAGTATTTAGTGTTGTGAGTATGTTTGTTTATGGCATAAAGTTCAGTCTTTTGAAATTTAGCTTGTAAGCTTTCAGTGAAATGAGATTCAGTCAAATGCATTATTAGTATTTTGACAAATTAGGCGACTTGGTCTCGGTGAAATGAAAGTCAGTCAAAAGGGTTTTAGGTGATGTGAAGTAGACCCATATATATATATATATATATATATATATATATATATATATATATATATATATATATACATATATCTCGCACAATTCTCAGGTTGGGAAATATGCTCTTTCCTTGACATTGGGCAATATCCGAAGTAGTATGTATAATTAGCAGGGGTGTATTCACCTGCAAAACATGGTGCTTGAATCTATTTTTTAATATATTGTTTTGCACGTGCCAAGGATGTTAGTGGACATTGTGGCAGATGATATTTGGGAGTTTCAGCAAAAATGACTGCTGTTGATACTGGCATACAAATTACTAAAATGGGCAATTGTTACAACTTCTTATGTAAAGTCCATGACAAAGATCATGTTGCATTCTTATTAAAAGTAAGAAAAAAGGATTCAGGCTGGAATTGCTTGTTTAAACCACTGTTTATTATGTTAAAACAAGTGCTTTCACCCTTGTCTGAGCTTCATCAGATCTATGTTATAAAAAGAAATAAAAAGTAATATAGCCATGTAAGTTACAATGAAGGTTTTACTCTAGGATCACTTAACCAGATCACATTTAATGATAGTGTTTGGAAGAGAGGTACATTTAAAGTTTATTGTGACTTGTGCTAACTCTTTGTCTAATTACAAAGTTAGTGACTGCTGATTAGTGTGTCAGGTATAATGTGAAAGGTCCTGCATTTTTTCTTACATGGATGGCAGTGAGACTATACTCTGTGTAAAATGCTGTGTTAAGAGAGTGAAGGAGACTGAGCTGGGGTTAAAAGCCGAGATGCAATTAGGATTTTGCAACTGTGTGTGACTCTAGGAAGTCTCAAAGCACCAAAAGAGCAAAATGCCTTAGGGCTAGTGTTAAGACAAGCTAAAATAAAAAAAAAAGAGTGTTTGTGTGTGTGTGTGTGTGTGTGTGTGTGTGTGTGTGTGTGTGTGTGTGTGTGTGTGTGTGTGTGTGTGTGTCTGTAAAGATTCCCAGGCTCAGAAAACATAGGGAAGGAGAAGGGTCAGAATACTGCCAAACCAAAAAATATGTAATCTGTCTATCTGTCTATTCATGTCGATATGAATGCATGTGTCTTAGCTTGTGCTCACCACAAAATTATCATTTTAAAACTCTTTCAACCATTTCTGTTAATAAAGTGAGGGGCTTCCTCAGTTCTCATTAAGCTAGCATGTACCAGCATAGTACTTCATGCTAAATGATCAAACATATCGCAATATGAACAATTGCCTTTGACATTAAATTAATCCGCAGATATCAAATACAAATAAAAGAACTGCAATGGAAGTAAAAGTGGTAATCAAAAATCTAACTTAAACTTCATATAAAAATAAGATAATTGAACACGTAGTACTAAACGCCTTGACTTATTTACAACTAACAAGTAATCCTGCTTCAGAGCCATGCATCTATATATGTTTCTTTTTAACTTACTATTTAATTTTTGATTTGTCCTCTCATAGCAACTATTGTTATGCATCCCAACTGTTGTATTCTACTTTGAAAATGTGTTTGTTTTTTGTATTTTGTATTATTACAACATTGTTACTGTTATCTTTTTTGTGGTTCTTTTCTCCCCGGGCCTCCACTGAAAATGGACCCAGTCCAGTTGGATTTTCCCAGTTAACAAAAGTAAAATAAATAAATAAAATAAAAATAAAGATAAAAAAAAAATGAAAATTGAAATCAAGTAGTATAGCCATAAAAAACACCTTGTATTATTGTCTTTTAATAAAAGTTGCTATGTTCCATTTTTTTAACTTGAGTATATTGTTAATGGAGCATGGATAACTGAGTCCAAGCTTCCAATAAGCTTTATGTCGAATCTGCCACTCAAGTTCTTTTTCCTCTTCCTCTGCATTCAGATAGTCCTGTAATGGACCAGATGTGAGTCTCTCAATGACATGAAAAACAAACTTTTCATAATTCCAGCAAACCTGAGCATGTCTAGACAGAGAATCTTTGATGACCTTAAGCCTGCCGTCTAACAGGAATTTGGACACTCTTATTCTGAAAGGCTTTACTTGTTTTTCCTCTGCAGAGTGCTTTGCATTTTGTGCAGCTTGCCCAGTGTACCACAAAGTTACTATTGCAGTTATATCTGTCAGTGCAAACATCTCTTTTTTGAGTTTGGACATATCAAATAGTTATTTTAGCTTCTAAAGGCACAGTATGTGCATCCTGTGAAGTTGCACGGGAAAGGTTCCTAACTGTAGTTCTGTGGGTGCACTGATTTCTTTTACATTTTTTATCCAACTTCTAATATTCTACCTTTTTGATAAATGAGAGACAGATGAGGGCCCATAATCTGACTGATAGATTGGTTTAATGCTATGATACTCCAGTTATGACCATTTTTCCTTTTATTACATGTGACGTTAGGATCATGCTACCTTCATGGTTCTCATTTCCTTCACTGATACTTGGTTGTATGGCATGTAGCAGTTTCCTTTTATGGGGTTTAGCAGAGCTGGATCAGTATTTTGTTTGAGGAGTTCTATGGGTCCCAATATGTTTACTATCAAATTCTCATTGTATCTTCTTTGTAGAAAACCTTGCTTCAGTTGATCTAGGTCGGTGAGAAATTGTTCCATCTCTCCAGAGAATCTGATGATTCTCATTCCCTGTGATATGATGATATTCTTCTTAGAGATTTTGCAGTGCATGTAGTTAGCATCCAGAAGTCGATTCATTCATGTAGGTTTTCTGTTAAGTCATTTTTGAGCTTCTCTCTGTTTCCATCTTTATAGATAGTGATGTCCAGAAATCCCATCTTATCATAATCATAGTGGTTGGTGAAGTTTAAAAGGTATGTGGTGTTTCCAGTGTAGAAGAAGAGGTTATGCAGCTTGTCCAGGGAGCCTTTCCATGTGATAAAGATATCATCAATAAAACAATAGTATAAGCATGTATGTGTTTATGTGTGCATGTATTTGTGTGTGCATGTCTGTAAGAAAGTATTGTATGTGTGTAGATGAGTGTGTTGATATGTATTCCTTATTGTCTTCATGTTTTTTAATTTCTCCAAATATTTTGGGTTTCTAATACCACAATGGGAATGGACCACATTCCTGAGTCAAAGTATGATAAAAGTTCATGAAATTAGTATTGTTTCAATCTTTGATGTCAGCCAGAAGTGCTCTTCACAGTGCCCATAATATACCCAGTATTGGCTCTTTCTGCAATCCGTATAGAGTTACATATATTGGTAAAATAGCTAAATATAATTGTAGATTCTTTTTTATAAGACCCATAGCTCCTACTACTATTGAAACTGTATAGGTATCTTTCTTCCACATTGCTCTCATTTTTGCCTTCAAATCCTGATATTTTATGGCTTTGTGTCTCTCTGTATGCAAGACACTGTAGTTACTGGGTGTACTGATTTCAATGATCAATGCTACTTTTGTCTTCTCTTCATGGGTCACTATATCAGGTTTTCTCGCATCTATCTTTCAAACTGTTGGTAATGAGTGATCCCATATGATGTAGACTTCATAATTTTCTATGATGCTTTGTGGCTCATGTTTTCAATGTTTTTCAGCTACTTCAAAACCATAATGTTTACATAATCCCCAATGCAACCGTCTTATCACATTATTCTGCTTTTCAGTATACAGGCCTTCTGCCATTAGTATATCACAACCAGCAACAAAATGTGCAACTGTTTCCAATTTGGTTTTATAAAACCTACATTTGTCTGTTTCTCCCACTTGTTCAATGGACTTTGTAAACCAACATGTATGTAGCTCACTGTCTTGTACTGCCAGTATTAACATTTCATCTTTTGGTGTGAATTTGCCTCTCCTTAACCATTCCTGCATTTGATCCTGATCAACATGACGTTCTTCCAGGAGTTTTCTATACTTGCCACTATATCTATGCATTTTCCACATTTCTTGCCTTCTCATCTGATCCTTCACCTTATACCCATGTTCATTGTAACTCACCAGATGATAAGGCAGACAGAAGGCCTTTTATGTTGGGAGCAAGAACTGAATACAGATACATCAATGTGCTGCCCATGTCATGATCCTACAATCACCCTAAAATATTCACTCAAAATGCTACCACTGGTACAGTAGCTGAAATATAATACTTTTCCAAAAGCTTGTGTGTGTGTGTGTGTGTGTGTGTGTGTGTGTGTGTGTGTGTGTGTGTGTGTGTGTGTGTAATTGATGATATTTAAAAAAAATCACAAAACATTTGCTTCCACAGTCTCTATCAAAACAAAACAAAACGAGTTTCCTTGCCTACTGCCAAGTGTCATAAAGGAATAGTCCTCCATATCTGAAACTGACAATAAAGAAGTACAAAGATGGTAAAATGGTTTTACTTTGGTTGCATTTTTAATTTTTCATCATCTATCAATCTATCAGTATGTGGTTATGCAAACATTTGTCATAAATAATGATTTATTAAAACAAAACAGTGTAAGAAATTTTTCTGTGTGGAAGATTTAAGTCCATATATCTCTAGTTAATCACTGTATATTAATCAGATCAGACAATAGTAGTAGAAGTAGAGAACTTAACCTCATCTTAAGTAAAAAAAAATATACATCTGTAGATATAAAATATGAAATATTGTACAGAATTACTAAGCATTCGAAAGTAATCCAAGCAAGGCAGGCAGTCTGTTTCCAGTCGAAAATCCTTTATTAAGTACACAGGCAAGCAATCCAAGTAAAACAAAATTAACAGACAAGGAAGTGGTTTATTGTGCTGTAAAACAAAGTGTTACTGGTACCCATGTTAAATTCACATCCCTTCCCCCATCAGTGTGACATTCGAGCTGGTCCTGCCGTATTTAGTAGCTGTCATAATAATATAACTCGTAAGTACTTTATAAAATTTATAATGATGTGGTACCTCTTATTTAACTAGATTATTAAGTCTGTGATTTTATCCAAGACAATATACTACATGGTTGGAAATATATCAACCTTAGTCCATTTGGCAATCAAAAATATATATAAATATATGAGATCACTACTAAATCCCGAATGTGCAAAATACCGACGCCCGAAGTCGCGAGACCAAAGTACCGAAAGATCATAATACCTAAACTACTAAATACCGAAGCACACAATCACGAAAGCCCGAAATATCAAATTAAAGTAGTGTGACAACAGCAACAGTGAGACTGTCAAGTGAAACACCTCAAACTGAAAATAAAGACCAGAAACCACATGAATAGCACACGGAATGCTAACGTACACCATTCCATGAATGTAAATACCATCACAAATCCGTTGTAGTACTTCGTAACACTCACTGTAAACAATAACCAGAAGCAAACAAAGTGAACCCCATGTAAACGTAAACTTCACCCAGTATATCCTGGTACGACATAATAGACTCCTCACATCTTTAATAAATGAGCACCAGCTCTGACCAATTCCATACTCGTATAACTGTTTTGATTATCGCGTACGCACTGAAACTGGCTATGGCACTGAAGGAACTTTCTGCGTTTAGGAGAAGAAGGACAGCCTGTTACCAAATGTTCTCACAATCCATCCACATGATTCTGTTCTTTCACCAAAGCACTCATTAAAACCAACAGATCAGTTGCCTTACTGCCAATCAGACATTTCAACTGGCGATGCCACACTTCCACCGAGTTCTGCGTACGTGGCAGTAATAACCTATTTAGTTCATACACATTCCAAAATGTAATAGGAAACAGAGGCGGAAAACTTGTTACAGCAGTAGATCATGTAGCAAACTTTCTAAGCTTCCCAAACACGTACCAATCAGAAAAAGATCTCAGAATATCTATGCCCTCTGCTGGGAATTTCTCCTTTAAGGCATTAAACGTTGGTATGACGTCTGATTCAGAAGGAATTCTAGCCCAACTAAACATTTCACCTCCATTTGAAAACCATGGTTGGAATTATAAAGTGAGCCCAGTCCAAGCTGCTGCACTTTCCTCCAAACATTGCGTCCAAAATGAAAAAAGCAGCCCTTCGACTTAATGTCTGCAAAGTTTAACCTAATGCTTTTTAAAGCAGCTACTTTGAAGTCACAAAGGATGAACTGTAGTGTTAATGGGAACTCATGTACTGATAATAAATATAGTACACAATGCCACATCATGTTGTATGCCCTTAGGGGCTTTTTAGACATCAAACAATACAATAACGGCACACACTTGCTATACCTGGCATACTTCACTATGCCATGAATACTATATAGTTGTCGGCAGAGCACATCTTTGCAGGAGGTATTTATTCAGAGTCTCACAAGGAAAATTATGAAAGCATGGCAGGTAGTCTATTAAAACAAAGCAAAAAAACATAAAAAACATAAAACATAAAATATATAATAAAGCAAAAATATATAATAACAGTTTCATTCTTGCTTTTTTTGCTTACAAGTAATAAAAGAGGGCAGAATAACACTGCATGATGTTGTGACATATGGACAAACATATGCATGGTGTAGTTGTTTTCCAGTATTTAGCACAGTGATGACAGATTGTTGGCTTGATATATGTTTTCTTTCATGTGAGGTCTTGTATGAATGACATTAAGCAGGCTGTTATATAGATGATGCTCAAATGTCATTCTGGTACTCAAAGACTCCTGCATATATATTGATTTATTTTTCCCGTTATTAATGGCTGTGTCAGGTTGAAAGACTGCTGCTCTTGGATACATGTATATCTAAAGCAAAGGATGTCAGTGAAACTCATACTTTAACTTCAAAAGTTACAGCACTATTTATGAGCTTCTAGAAAATATAATCAAATTGGTTAAACGGTTACTAAATATTAACTTCTATGGTAATATAGTAATTTACTTTGATTAGAAAAAAGTTTCACCAATTGTGAATTTTTCTGAAGTATTCCGTTATGAGTTTAGATCAAATAATATAGGTTGCTGTGTCATATTTCTAATAATTGTAAAGTGTTTTTGGACACTGCCCATTAGTATCTGTATATAGTATTATATATTGTCATAGGTTAGTCTGTCTGAACAGTGTTTTAACAACACCATTACCCATCATGTGTAAAGATATCACTGGAAGTAGGCATCACCCCTAACCTGGCCAAGTTTCAGCTCACACTGCAATCTGCTTGACACCCTTGGTCTGCAACTAATCAGCAGGCTGTCAGTTTAATGAGTTCAGTAGTGAACAATGCCTTGAAGTTACACACGCGCACACACACACACACACACACACACACACACACACACACACACACACACACATTCATAAAGTCTTAATCGTGTCCCTACAGATATCCACACATACATCCACACACTAACACATCACACACACACACACACACACACACACACACACACACACACACACACACACACACACACACACACACCTACCAAGAAAGTTAATTGTGCTTTCTGAAGCACCAAACATTTGCCTATGTTTGATAATTCATGGTCCCAAGCCAGAGAAAACCCCTTGGCAGAAAAGCACATATGATCTACCCACCTGAATAATTCAAGAATATTCTATATTTACTTTGTGCCACTATAACAAAATAGAGAAGTAAAAAAATCAGACTGGAAGATGCAGGAAAAACAGAGTGAAATCCATACAATGTTAATGTAATAAAACTTTTAATCCACGCTTTCATAACCAAACTTCTTCAGAATAAAATGTACATACTCAACATCACTTTTAAAAACAGTTTTGAAATACTTCTCCACCAATTAACTCATTTTTCCACTTAAACAGTTACACAATTAATCAATAACATTTCTGAACTCAGGAAGTTATTTCCTTATATTGACTCTACGGTCTTTCAAAAAACATTTAATGTTGACACTATCATTTATACCAGGTTTATTGTCTGAACTGAGTCTAATCTGCCATAAAGCATCCTTTTGTTCAAGATTTGTTTTGAAATTGCCACCCCTGAAGTCGTGACTTCCTTGTTCCAGCACAGAAAACTAAAATTTATTATATGTAGGACAGATGGTAGTATGCTTATAAAAAGCATGTGTCTTGTCTTGTTTTCTAATGTTATAATAATGTCCTTTTGTTTTAGGGCATAGGGTTCTTGTAGTCATACCAATGTAGAATGCACTGCAATGTCCACACGTACCAATGTACACCACTCCTTTACTCTTACAGTTAAAATGTCCTAGAACTCTCAAAGTGTAAGGTAGGTGTTCTAAATTAACTAAGGGACCTTAAGAAATATATCTGCAGATGTTACAATTCCCACATTTGTACATGCCCTATTTTTTCTGTGTACTATTGGGACAATATCCCACTTTGTTTCTCTCTTTCAAAAATATTTTTCATATTGTTTTGATTTTTATATACAAACCTCAGTTGGGTCCTGACAATAGATTATAAATCTTTATTTCCCTCTAGAATTTTCCAGTTGTCAGAAATAACATTTCTGATAATACCACTGTCTACTGTCATGTCCAAACAGAAGTTAATTACCAGCATCTGATGTATTCCTGTCTTGGTTTTGTTTTGTATTAGTGTTAGAAAACCCACACTCAAGGATAGCTAGAAAGAGACTGTCCCTATTCTGTATAACATATTCAGCCTGCTCTTTTAGCAGGGTCTTACTATACCCTCTTTCAACAAATAAGGTAATAATAAATTCTATTTCCTTCAAAAAGATACCCATTTCACTTGTCATTCGACTAGCTCTTATGACCTGTCCTTTTGGAGTCTTATTCTTCATATAGAGAGGGTGCATGCTGGTATAATGCAAGTAACTGTTGGTGAAAGTTTCTTTCCTGAAAATCCTACTTACTAACTTATAAAGCTTAACATCCCATTCCAGAATCACATCGAAAAATATGGACTTTTAGTCCCACATCCCCCAGGACAAACTTTAAATATCCTGACGTAGAATTAAGGGTGTCAACAAAACTTTGTACTTTTTATACATCCCCAACCATGACAAAAAACAAGTCATCAATAAATCTCTTAAAAATATAATCTGGTATTCCATGACTAGTGGTTCTAACACAGTATAATCCGAGTGACCCATCATAATGTTCACAAAGGATGGCGCTGCAGTGGACCCCATAGCTACCCCCCGCATGGGTTTGTATATTTTCTTGTTAAATGCAAAAAAAATATTGTTTAGTAGAACATCTATTAATTCACAATAAAAATTGCTTTCAGAATAATTAAATGTGGAACATTTGTTTAAATATTCTCTAACTTGTTCCATTCCTTCAAAGTGGGGGATACAAGTGAAAAACAATACAACATCAAGACTAAACATAACTTGTGTGGTGGGATCAAAAGCTGACACTAAAATATGTTCCTAATACTGTTTAATAATAATAATAAAGATTTACAATCTATTGTAGGGACCCAACCGAGGTTTGTATATAAAAATCAAAGCAATTTGAAAAATATTTTTGAAAGAGAGAAACAAAGTGGGATATTGTCCCAGTAGTACACAGAAAAAATGAGGCATGTACAAGTGTGGGAATTGTAACGTGCAGATATATTTCTGAAGGTCCCTTAGTTAATTTAGAACACCTACCTTACACTTTGAGAGTTCTAGGACATTTTAACTGTAAGAGTAAAGGAGTGGTGTACATTGGTACGTGTGGACATTGCAGTGCATTCTACATTGGTATGACTACAAGAGTCCTATGCACTAAAATAAAAGAACATTATTATAACATTAGAAAACAAGACAAGACAAATGCTTTTTATAAGCATACTACTATCTGTCTTACATAAAATAAATTTTTGTTTTCTGTGCTGGAACAAGGAGGTCACGACTTCAGGGGTGGCAATTTCAAAACAAATCTTGAACAAAAGGAGGATTTGTGGCAGATTAGACTTAATTCAGACAAAAAAAACTGGTATAAATGATGCTGTCAACATTAAATGCTTTTTGAAAGACTGTAGAGTCTATAAAAGGAAATAACTTCCTGCGTTCAGAAATTTTATTGATTAATTGTGTAAGTGGAAAAAATGAGTTCATTGGTGGAGAAGTATTTCAAAACTGTTTCTAAAAGTGATGTGAAGTATGTACATTTTATTCTGAAGAAGTTTGGTTATGAAAGTGTGGATTAAAAGTTTTATTACGCTAACATTGTATGGATTTCACTCTGTTTTTCCTGCATCTTCCACTCTAGTTTTTTTTTTTTTTTTTTTTTTTTTTTTTGTGGTTATTCAGGAGCATTTCTGCAAAATAGAGAATTAGATGTAAAGCATTAGTTTACCTTATTTTGCTAGTTGCCTCATCCCTTGTTTTAGGAAGGCAGACTTCAGGCAGAATATACCCTATTTTGTCATTTATGTCTTCTGGAATTCAGAACTCCTTCAAAGCTGAATTCCCTTTGCCTATCTCCAGTAAATGTAACTCAGATGCCTCTCAGTGGGATATTCTGTTTAGGCAATTTGTATCCTACTAGGGACTGCTATAACTCCATCAGAACTCTGTACTATCATGTTCCCAGTTTATATATTCTGGCCTGTAGCTATATCTTCAGAAATGAATTCTGGTTAACTTCCAAAATTAAAATCAACATAGAAGTTTCAGGTAATGTAATAGCTCATTGTAGTTTGCCCTTTCCAAATACACTTTCTTGTTTCCACATTGTTGGCATGAATCTAATGCTGTTATATTCAAGAAAGAGATTGTGAAAGTGAAGCAGTGGCATAGTTGGTTAATGAGGGCAGGTTCAGCCCCCCCCCTGCAAAAATGCTTGCCTTGCTTTGTTCGGAGGACTTTTAATACTTTGTGTTATAATAGTATAAATACTCAATGAGATTTCATAAATCCAAGCTTCCCATTAGGATAGTAAGCAATATCATCTTGTTTACAGACTGAGATAGAAAGCCAGAAGTAACTGTTTGCCAGTGTCCTATTATCACCGGCTATATAGTTAGTTCACCTGGTTACCAGCAGTCATGTCCTGCTAGACTAGTGGTCCATTTACATTCCCTTATATATTTATTTAAAACTTAGAAATGCTCTAAGCTGATAAAAGGTGGTATATATCCAGTTATTGCCTGTGAAGCTTCAGATACATTCTCTTAATTATGACTTGAAATGCAGCTTCCTGACTGGTCTCTTCTTGCAAGTGTTGGCCTGGCCTGAACACACACACACACACACACACACACACACACACACACACACACACACACACACACACACACACACACACACACACACACACACACACACACACACACACACACATGCACGCACACACACACGCGCACACACACACACACACACACACACACACACACACACACACACACACACACACACACACACAAAACTCCATTCACAGAGTCAAACAGATCAAATGCAATAGAACTTCAGAGAATGCACACACAAACACACACACACACACAAAACTCCATTCACAGAGTCAAACAGATCAAATGACAATAGAACTTCAGAGAATGCATTAGCTGAACGTTGCTTTACCAGGGGAGACATGCAAACAATTATGTGTTTTAATCAGTAGTTTTCAGCTGGTGCTGTCTTTATATAGGTAGCATATGTTGAGAGCTACACAGTGAGTTAGAAGATGCTATGCTGATTTATTTTAAATATAAACTGTTTGTCCAGGTGTCTGTCTGCTATTTTTCTTTAGTTTGTCTTTAATACTGTTGCTTCTTTTGTATATTATTTTGATTGAGGTTTAACATATGTGAAATCCAGACTTAATTAAGTGAAGTTCATTTATTATTTACCTAAGTCTGTTACAGCAGATTCCTTTGGCTCCTTTGTTTGAATGGAGTAGCTAACTGTACATCTTCAGTGCTTTCACAATATACTGTCACTTGATTTAGTTGCTTAGCCATAGTCTGTGATTCGACAGCTTGCACAACATTTCATGGCACTGGTTATACTTTCTGTTGGCTGCATAACCTATTGTGGATAAATTATTTACTTTCTGGATCACCTGTGATAATTTAATGTATCACCCTTCACAGACATTCCGCAACACAGCATGTAGTTTTGACCATCACATGTTGTGGAATGCTTCATTACACAACCAGTCTTTTATTTATGCAATCAATCAACATCACTGCTAAAAATATAACAATAATGGCAATAAATATTATGAAGTCAGTCTGCATATGTTAACAATATAAAATACCTACATTGTTTCATAAATGCAAATAAAGCCAAGCTAATAAAATAAATGAACAAATAAAGTCTGGATAAGGCCGAGGGTTTGTTTGTTGCACATTCGTTAGTTAATATAAAGCACTCTGAGGAGAACCTCAGGGTAGGTTATCAATTTTTAAAGAAAAGGGACCTTGCTGAAAAGGGGCTTGGTAACAATGAAATACCCCCAAATTTGTATTCATAATGCAAAATTATGGTAACATATAGCAGTATTGATAACATCTATAGACGGCATGTTTTGGCAGAGAATATCTTATTGAAGTGCAATTCACCCTATTTGAAGGTGACACTATTAAGGATGAAGTGTATGAATGATTTACATATTATGAAGGGAACTATAATTTTCAAAATAGCTCTCTGTTGAAATCTCAACACTTGCATTACTGTGACATGCAGTTGAAGGACAAGGAAAAAAGACCAAAAATACAGGAAAGGTGTAAATATCAAACATCGCTCTTCTCCTTTAAATTTCTTCTTGGCAGGTGGGAAAGTCCCTCTGCTTCTTGTTTTGGGAGACCCTGCACCCCCTATCTATGTGCAAGCCCATCATACCCCACATATATATGTATAAACTCATAGCTTGCCATACCTTGGAGAAAAGTGAATATTATCAAAAAATGGCAATCTCAGACTTAGTACACGGAAGTCTGGATTTTTATCTATTTACTCTCCGCATTTTGGGACTTGGCAATGCGATTTCCACAGTTTTAAACAAGTACTTTGAAGGACATGTGTTTATAAATTTTGTAATGAAAACAATGTTGAATATTTGTGCATTTTGGAGAATAAAGTACTGATAGCAACATATATGAAATATAAATATACAATTCTGGAGGGTAACCTGTGGAACCACAGACCTTGGAAAGGGAAACCGACTTGAAAATGTTCTGGAAGTTCAGATTAGAATGAAGACCGAGCTCATGTAATAGCATCATTTACACTAATTTGAGAATGCACTTATTGCGGAAGATTTTTTACGTGACAGAATGAGCAACTGGTTTGAGAATAATCCAAGTTTTGGGTTAACATTGTTTTTAATCATTGATGAGTTTTCCATTAAGATTTTTGAATCAGTTTTGTACAGGATGCAAAGGACTAGAGGGGAACTAGGTAGTTTAAGAATTACATGATGCTATACACTAATTATTATAAATACTGGTTTTAGTATTTGCAAAACTTTGCATTTAATAATTAAGTTTTGTCATAACAAGCTTACATGGTCATTGTAATCTCTGTAAAAAGTTAGGCAAGAAAGGGAGAACCAAGTTGATTTGTCTTGTGCTATGACTGCAGCATCAAGTTAAAACAGGTCTATAATAGGTCACCGAAATGGTATTCCAGCGAACACCTATTCAGCGACTCATAATCAGCAAAAATTACTTCAGCGATTCACTGACTTCACTAAGGGCAATAGACAAGTACAGGACTTTGCCCTTTTATTCACTGTAGTGCAATCTTGGAGTTGGTATATATAGTTGGAAGGTGTGGGGGGTGAAGCCCCCCACTTGTGTGGGTTCGAGTCACGTAAAAATTGGTCCGTTGTGCTTTGGGAAACTATTAATTGCCCTTAGTAAATTCAGTGAATTGCTGATGCAATTTTCGCTGATTATGGGTCGCTGAATAGGTGTTTGCCAGAATACCATTTCAGTGAACTAATATAGACCCGTTAAAACAATAAAGCAGCTGAGGGGAAGAAGATCCAAATAGAAATAGTTAAGAACACATTGGCTGACATACTAAATTAAATTTTAAGTAGACTTCGGCAAGAACTGTGACATAAACCATCACAGTTTGCAGTAAAATTCTTTTTCTGAAGTTTTTATGAACTATAAAGTTAAATATATTTACACTGTACATTTGTGCTATTTAAAGTTCATTACGTGATTTATTTAATGTTGTACAGTTAGTCTGAAGAATATTTTCCTCTCTGCTGAAATGGTGGACATTTTAAGCCTGCAAGTAAGTCAGACACACTAGGCAGACATGCCTGAGACTTGGGTGCCAAGCACTGCGGACTTCTGAGTTGGGATTGTATGATTTATCTGAGATGATATTGTGTGTGTGTGCGTGTGTGTGTGTGTGTGTGTGTGTGTGTGTGTGTGTGTGTGTGTGTGTGTGTCATCTGAGATAGGCTTGTGTGTGTCATCTGAGATGGGATTGTATGTGTATGTGGTTACGTAGAAGTCCCTCTATCTAAAACAGCAATGGTGCCCCCTTTATCTGCTGGACGTATTATTATGGCACTGTTGTACTGTAATTCCTTAAGGACTGTCTTTTCATCTGGCTTTAAATTATGAAAGTGATGCCTATGTGCATTAGCCTCTTTGTAATATCATTATCATATACTCTCAAAAAAGTACCTAATGTAGTATTAGTTTGAGGGACAAAAACACTTGGCCTTTTTAGGTCCTTACTTGGGTCCATCTTATTGTTCCCAAATATAGTTTTTAACATTGCATTCCTACAAACCATCTTCAGGTTGACTATGACATCACTTATATCAGAGGGGACCACTGGAAGGGGGTGCCATTGTTGTTTAGATAGAGAGACTTATGACACTAAAATGTTAAATATGTTGAATGATGAAGTTATGTACCAAGTGATTAATCATATCAGAGTCAATTGAATGAAGAAAGAAATTAATGATTATTTATATGGGCTTATGATATGTAGAAAGATAGATAAGACTACCTTTGATTTTTTTTTTATGGTTGCACAGCCAATCATACTTGTCATCAACAGGCTTCCAAAGATTCATAAGAGTCATAAAAATCTTCTGTTACACCCAATAGTTGTGGGAGAGAGGTGGATAACAGAACCACTATCTATATTAGTTGAACAAAAACTAAAATGTATGCTAAAAATGGCCCCCACAGTCCTAAAAGACACTCAAGACAATACCATATGGTAACTATGGACATAAACAGCTTGTTTACAGTAATTCCCAGTGAATTTGGGGTTTCAGCTATCAAGAACTTCTTATATGACAACAGCAGTTTTAACAAGGAGAAGATTGACTTGATTGGTAGAATTTTGTCAATTATATTGGAAAACAATGTTTTTATGTATGGATAGATATATTGGCAGAGATGGGGAGTGTATGAATATTTATGCCATTTGGTCCTGGCCCATTGGGAAATCAATAATGTCCTGAGCAATAATGCCTTCCATCCACAGATAAAGTTTTATAAAACATTTATGGATGACATTTTTTTTTTATATGGCAAGGTACAGTAGAATTGTTGATAGACTTTGTTACATATTTAGAGACCACCACCATTTTTTTGAGATTTAATATGCAACATTCTGAAGGACTGAATTCCTGGATGTCCATTTAGAATTGGATGTTAAAGATGGGTTACATAGTCGTATTTTAACATGAGGAATGTAAAAAGAACAATTGCTTGGTTCGAGACAGCATGCATCCCTGATATGTATTTAAGAACATTCTTAAGGGACAGTTGCTGAGAAATTTGAGACTACATACTAGAGATATAAACTTTATAAAGTCAAGTCATTATTTAGAAAAACAGCTTTTGCATAGAGGATATAAGAGGAAAGAGGTACAAGAATCTATGGAAGAAATTAGGGGACAGAGGAATTCATGTGGTAAACCGTTCCTCTTGAAGCAATCCAGTGATGATGCACGGTCTGAACTTCCTACCAAAGATCTTTTCTTTCATTCACATACAAGGGTCATTCTGACATATTCCAGTGATGTAAAATACATCTGTAAAATTTTGAAAACTAACTGGAAGATTTTACTTGGTGATGAGAAGATAAGGGAGACAGTAAGTGAAAAAACAGTATTTTTTTTTAGGAATAGTAAGAACTTGAAGTAATTGTTATGCAATTAATCAACTACAAAAGAGCATCCACGATTGAATAAGATTGGATCATATCCATGTAGGAGATGTACGATTTGTAAATAGATCTACAAAGTGCAAGTCTTCATTCATCCAGATATCAATAAGAAATACATCCCTCGACTATATGCTGAGTGTACGACCAAGAATGTAATATAGATTGTGTGTTGTCAACAATGTCAAGTTTCTATATAGGCAAAATTAACACACAGCTAAAAGAAAGAATATCAAGGCATATAAGTGATGTTAGGCTTAAAGATCTTAAAAGTCCATTGATGAAATATATAGCTACAAATCATGATTACACCTTTGTGTTCCAGTATTTGCAAACTTTATATGAGTGTGATCGAGGAGGTGATATCATACTAAGAACTGAACTCACAGAAGTATATTGGATTGGCAACCTGAGAGTTGATGCACCACCTGGATTAAACACTAGTATTCCTTTGAAACCAGCTTTGAGAAAATGGAGACTCAATCCTTGAGCATTGGGGCACTTATAAACATAATCATATGTATATTATTAATGGTCCTGTTTGTTCTGAGCTGTCATTGGTCAACAATACTATTTTATGGCCACCTTAATTTGAATTTAGTTTGTATATGATGTGTCAGAATGGTAGATGGCCCTACTACCTTGAATGTGCCTGATCTTGGAAGCTAAGCAGGGGTGGGCTTGGCCAGTACTTGAAAGGGAGACTGTCTGGGAATACCAGAAACTGAAAGTTTATCATTTGCTTTGGTATATATTTCAACATATTTTAACTTAATGGAACTGATTGGCCAGTAAATAACCAATCATTTATATGCCCGACCTCATTAACATCCTGGATATGATTGGAACACTATAGATGGTTAATATTTATTGGGATGCAAACAAACTATGAAGCATCAACCATTTTTATTGGAGCTTATAACAACAGGCATCCAATAATCTTGAAGCACTATGAGACTGGTGCATATTTGTTCTTATTGGTAGATATTCCCCTGTTATGCTTGATTTGCACTGATTGGACCAGGATGTCTTTTATCACCAATAGGTTTTTAATTGGTTTTTACAACAGAGGAGTTTTATTGGTCCATATAGGCAGTTTTCATTCAATGAGGCTCATAGCCATTTTTACCTAATCTGCACATTATTAGTGATTGGATAGCAGTTTATTTAAATGTTCTTGATTAGTGTGTAATGTGAGATATGAGAAAGAGTTTACTCAAAAGCACTTATCAAGTTTATATGGAAGTTCTAACTGCTTTATTTCCTATTTTAAAGTGATATATTACAGTTTTTGGTTTATGAGCGACATAGTGGTGGCTTTGGTACTCTGCTTTTCCTTTTGCATAGTCTTACTTCAACACCAACTGTTGGCGGCCATATTCTGTTTTCCTTTGTAGTATACATATATATATATATATATATATATATATATATATATATATATATATATATATATATATATATATATATATGGGTCTACTATACATGGTCGACATTTCAGAATGTCGAAGATCATATGGCCGAGACCATATGATCGACAATCAAAATATCGACCATGAAATAAAAAAAAAAAATACAATAACAACTTACCTTTACACTTCTAGCAAGGGGGATCTGACCCCCTCCAACTCTGAGATCACACTACAGTGCGGAAGATGGAAATCTTTCCATTCTGCACTGTACGGAGATGCCGGTTCCACATGGTCAACATTTTGAATGTCGATCATATGGTCTCGGACATGTGTAGGGGACCCATATATATATATATATATATATATATATATATATATATATATATATATGTGTGTGTGTGTGTGTGTGTGTGTGTGTGTGTGTGTGTGTGTGTGTGTGTGTGTGTGTGTGTGTCTATCTATCTGTCTATATAAATGTTTGCTCATGGAGTCATCCAGAAAACAGAAATCTCCAAAAAACAACAAATCACTGCTGATACTGTAATAGGAACTGAGCTGGCAATAATTTTGTATGGAGAAAAGCACTTGAGTTGCTAGATGATTTGGGACAATATATTTTATATACTTGATCGAAAGCAGGGAGGTTTTCTGAACTACATATATTTTCTATGCCTGTTCTACCAGCTCAGAGTGTTTATATGTCCTGCCACCAAGTACTGTGATTTGTATAAGTTTCATATGCCTCTTGTCTCTATTGATACATTTTCAATTATTTTCTTTTTATTATATGTATGCTTGTATGTAAATAAACCTACATGATACCTTTGCACTTTATCACATATTTATTCCTCCATGCTTTCACCTCCACAGTGACATCTTCAAATATTCCTGGTTTCAGCATTCTTTTTCATCTAATTCTCTTTAGATAATTTATTACAACAATATACAATCCACTCAAGCAGAGATGTTTTGAGTCTGCAAAAATTATGCAGTCAATAATAATAAAATGAAATATGACAAGAATACACGTCATTATATAAAATTATGTTGATGACATGGAGAGCCACATTGGCTCTAAGTAACATAATTAACCTAGTAGTACTTAAGTACAGCAAGCTAATTACCTGGGTACAATGAGATAGGTAAATGGTGGTACATGCTGGGGTGGTATTAGGGAAACTTTAGGAAAGCTGATAAGCACACATAATTAAAATACAAATGGGTCTGTAGATGAATGTTAGTTTCAGATTAAGAGTATAACTTGTGACTGCTGGCATAAAGCTTTATAGATGTAACTTCCTGTGTGACTCTTGGTTTCTGCTACGAGTGGCATAAATCCCTCTCTCTCTGTCCCTGTTGTCTGCATGACATACTCTGATAAATAAAACTAATAGCCCAAAGTATACTATTCATAGGTGTGGGGGTAACCAGTAGTTAGGTATAAAATACAAGTCAACAGCTGTTTAACTAAGGATGTCCAACTGTCAGAAACCCCTGTTAAACCTAACAAGTTACTGGCAAAACAATTATAATAATTATAATATAATATATATAATAAAACTATTAAAGAGTACCAGCAAATTAATGATTTTCTAAGGATTCTTTACTGTATAACACAGTCACATAGTGTATAGCGTATGCTTTTATCAATTTATGTGTCCACTGTAATAAATGAAAATCCGAAGTAAACTCTTAAAAAAGTGTTATAGTTTAGGGACTATGCTAGGAATGTAGTTAGGAGAAACAACTTTTGAAAGGCAACATTTTATTCACAATGTTTATGAGTCTGGGCTGTGAAATGAAGTGCTTGCAATCAATTTGGTATTTGTGCACAAATTCTATTACAAGGATGCCTTCCAGCTCATAGCTCTGCTGGTGATGAAGAAGCAGCAGAAACCCTTTTTATTTCCAAATTAAGGCTAATCTTAGCAACATATGATTCTCAAGCATCTACCTCTTGGTTTCTAGAGGCAGCATTGTATGTGTGTTTTGGTCTGTCTACTTTGCTGTCTAAGTTTGTTTACATTCCTCTGCTGTACATTAGCATTGTGTTCTTGTATTGCTCTGTATAATTTGTGCCGTGTTTTTGGGTTATTCATATTTATACCTGTACCGTCACTATGTAGACTGCAAGATTAATTGTCTTCTATGAAATAGTGCATAGTTCTTAAGTTGTCTGTCTTCTGTGTTCTGGTCCTTAGCTTTTGTAAAAGCATCACTTCCTTCTTCTTCTTGTTTCGGCTTTTCCCAGTTAGGGGTCGCCACAGCAGTTCACCTGTCCGCTCATGATTGGCAGTGGAGTTTTACGGTGTTGAGTTGCCAGTCCGGCGCCCAACCTTCCACAAAAGGCACACACATGCACGCACTCACACCTAGGGTCAATTTAGAGTGTCCAATCCACCTGCAGCATGTCTTTGGGATGTGGGAGGAACCAGAGCACCCGGAGGAAACCCACACGACCACAGGGAGGACATGCAGACTCCGCACAGAAGGCACCCCAGCTGATAATCGAACCGGAGAACCTCTTGCTGTGAGGTGGCAGTGCTAAATATGTGGGTTTTAAAATTAGCTGGGAGTCTGTTCTAGTTTGTTACCATTTTGTGCATCATTCTAGAAATGTGACCTTTATTTCTCTGAAGCTGTATTTCAAAACCCCTCAGATTTGTGTTTCCCCAATATCTTTTAGCAAATGCACCTTCACAGAAAGAAAATACATTTAGTTAGCTAGAGCAATATGAATCATGTCTCAATGAGGGCATCTACAAAATGAGTGCTTACTTAATTATTTAACTGTTCCTGCTTAAAGTTAGATAACTCATGTCTTGAACATCTTTTAAACTCATCTTCAATTCTTTTCTAACCTTACTTAAAATACTAGGTCGGGAGGGTGGTTTAATGGTTAAGGTGTTTGCCTTGCAAACCCAAGGTGCAGCGTTTGAGTCTCACAAGGGATAATTGGCTAGGCTTACAATGGCTTGCAAGGGCAGTTAGCCTAGTACTAACCTATGAACTATGAACCTATGAACTATATCTTATTCATTTTTGGGTCCCATAAATGAGCATGAGTCTCTGCTATTCCAAGGAGGAATAGAGAGAAATTAGGACCTCAGGACTTTTGCATGTTATTAAGACCGAGACCCACACATTCACCCCTACATCCAAGTCCCTAAAATGTGAACGCATTTTAAGTGACATTTCATCTGTTTGACTATTACCTGATAATCTGATATTTTCAAATTGCAAAAGTCAACCTTATCCATGCTTGGTATGTATTTAAATGTCTGTCCATTCTACCTCTTGATTTATTATTCATTGAAAATTAATTTGGTCCTGTTAGCTGGAGGTGATGAAACACAGTTTAATATCTACTGCGAGTATGACCCATTTAGATAATTTTAGTCAACTTTATAAATGAATGTGTGATATCAGTGTAAAACCAATTTCTTTTTATAGCATCACCATTCCCTCTATGTGTGGATCCTAACTGATGACATATTTTGGCCATGAATTTCCACTTTTTGCACAATTATTGGATCATTTTATTGTAAAAGGATTCACCTGCTTCTCAACCAGCTTCTATATTAAGATTTCATGATCAACTGTGTTAAAAGTATGTAAAAAAAAGATAAACTATATCTGTTTGTAGACCTTCATCAATACTTTCCATGGTGCTAGTTGCAAGCAACTCATTACAAGATGATTTTGGTGAGGGTGACCTACCCTTCTTGTCACTTATAATTATAAAAATTCTCAGGACCATAGATATAAAACTCAGACTATTGATTGCTACATTTAAGGTCACTTGTCCCTTAACAGCTAATCTCAAAGGACTCAAAACAGCTCTTATAAATATTGATAGTGTTAGTAATATGTTGGCAGGGCTTGAAATTGGAATATTACAGTAACAACTACTCATTCTTGCAATACCAGAGTCATGGCTCAGAGATAATCTATGTATATAGGTTCATAGGTTCATAGATTCATAGGTTAGTACTAGGCTAACTGCCCTTGCGAGACATTTTAAGCCTAGCCAGTTAGCCCTTGTGAGACTCAAACCCTGCAACCTTGTGTTTGTAAGGCAAACACCTTAACCATTAGGTGTCACTGTATAAGGCAAAACTATCTCCTCCTCACTGATAACAAGCTAGGTCTGAAGATTAGAGGTTGGTCATGCCTTCTACAGAAAATAAAATTAATGATTAAGTAATGCTTCCAAAATGCATTGGGTCAACACTGAACGGGTGTTAATTTGGATACTAACCAAAATAACAGTAGTTGGACATAACCAAACTATACATAGATGTTCTGTATACCCACAACAATGAATATATTAGAACATCTACCTGATGGAATTTATCAAAGTTATGAAAAAAAATAAATGTCATACTCATTGGTGACTGGGTCCTCCAGAAAGGGGTGAATCTGATGGAAAAGGAAAGAGTTTCTAAGCAGATTTAACCATTCTGCAGGTGTCTCCACCTTATTAGAAATCTACAGCTCAAGTATGTCTTATAGATGTCTAAGAAGTAATTTTTTGCTTAGAAAGTAAGTGATCACTATCCAGTGACCTCAGTCTGGGCTTTTAAAACACCCAGAGTAGAATTCATGTTTGCCACAGTGGAAACTGCTGCCAGAAAGAAAGAAAGAAGTAAAAGCTCACTGTTCACTGCACTTGGAAACTAGGACGTGGATCTTGTATGGATGGGTTGAGACCCCAGATGGCACTAGATATATGCTTCAAGTTGCTCATTATCATTCAAGTTAGACTATTTCCCTGCAGATTATACGAACTTCAAGGGAATAAATGTCCACTGGTTACTTTCAAACTCAAATAATTCCTTAAAACAATAGGTTTGAGTCATACTGCCTTTTCAGAGGCGATCTCTGTCTAACATACAGAGACATGTCCAACCCAGAACTGATGAACATGCTCCATCTTAGCAAAACCAAATCCACTCGAGCTACACGCTCTAGGGATATAAACCTCAGCACAACAATGAATAGAACATGCTGGAGGGATAGATTCCCTTCACAAAGACTTCCCTTGCTATGGAACAAGGTCCTGATCTACATAAGACAGAGCCCCTCACCATCACTCTTCAAGAGGAACCTTGACGAGTGGATGGGTAACAGAAAGTTCACACCAGGGATCATACCAACAGCTCTACTAGATAGGGGCCAAGGGTACTAGCTGCTAGATCAAGGGCCTTGGGAACTAACTAAAGGGGCGGTGAATACCGCACAACATGGCTGGGCTAATATATGCCTTCTGGCAGATAGCCCAGTATCTACCTATGAACCTATAGATGTTATTGAAAAGAAACCTATAAACAGAAAATTAACTTAAAAAATTATGTTGGTCCCCTCCCAAAAAAAAGTTGAGGGCCATCAAAGATACTATAGTTATTCTAGGTAAAAATCACAGTAGTATAATTAAAACATTTTGGGACCAAAATAACAAAGACTAAAAAACAAAAAATAGAAAACTCTTTACTAATACTATCTCTAAACCAGCTATTTTTAATAATGGGCCATCAGATCTCCTATGGCTTCCTCTATTTATTAAAAAATCATTTTAAAATAAATGCATTTATAAGTCAGTCACAAGGCCTTAGCATACAGGCTGTATAATTATTCTACATCCTACCTTCCTTAAAATGGTCAGTTCTATAATAGTTAAGACATGTACCCTTATGCTTAATCTAAATCTAATTTCTGGAACCATTCCTCCAAGGTTTAAATGTTTTGCTCTTTGAACTCTTCCCCGGGTTTCCCCATCAACCTTCTCCACTTGGTGACAGCCTCATTTTATGCTTCTGTCATAAAAAAAAAAAATTGACAGTCTGAGCATACTAATGAATATTTTAAAAAAGTATGATGAGCTGTCAGAAAAGTAACATGGATTTAGGAAGGATTGTAAAACAGTGACAATGTATAAAATGTTAACTGATCCAGTCTTTGGTAACATCAAGAACTGACTACTCACAGGACTTATCTTTGTTAATCTGAAGAGGCTCTTTCAGACTATGGATTATATACTGTTAATAAGAAAACTTACATTGTTTTTGGAGAAGGGTTTACTATCTTGTTTCAAAATTGTCTGAAAGATAGAACCTGTCAAGTAACATCGGGGCATTATTTTTAAACCAAGAGTTCTGCAAAGGTCATTACCAACCACAGTAAATGTTTCACTCCTTATCAATTGCCTGCATTTGATTTTTTAATGTTTATATATTACAATGCATGCAGATGACCTTGTAATTTTTAAACCTGGTATAAATACAGAAAGCATCCAAAAAAAACTTCAGGTGAAGTTTCATCTACTCTGGCAATAGTTTCATAAGAACAAACCCATAGTTAATAATTATGATCATGATGTTCAAGGCTGAGCAAAAAATAATCACTATCCTATATCATTTGGATCTTCCTGCTTACCACATACACAAACAAAACTTCCTCAGGTTATGGTTACATCTGACTCTTTTATTCCCACACCAAAAATAATGTAGACAGAGCTCTCAAACAATTAAACTAATGCTGTAAAATAGCAAATATCCAAATGTCTGAGGCCAGAAGAGCAATGCTTCAATTTACTAATTCCAAACTAGAATATGTCCTGCCACTCTCAGTACTACATATAGTACAATCATTCTGCAAATGATTGTATAATCAATTTGTATATATATATATATATATATATCTTCCATCCAAACAGAATACAATTTTCTCTCTTGTGAAATGGCTCCTAGTTATGGCCATAGCATACATGTGTTTAGCATAATCGGTTACAGCTCCCTTCTTATAGAATACTTATCTTTGGCAAATAAATTAGAGATTAAATTTTTCTGCTACCTACTTAGCTCATTAGTATGGGATGCCTTTCACACTGGGTAGGCCAAACTTTTCTTAGCTTATTTTTGGGTTGACTTTCTATAATAATTTCATATCAATAACCATGTTTATGTAAAATAAAAGCATTATTAAATGAACCATTAATCTTTTTAACACCATTTCAAACAAACATTTTCAAATAACATGATACAACAAACATTTACAAATTCAGTCACAACTATGTACAATATTTACAAAGTGTGTTTGTGTTCTCATCACTAACTTTGTGAACATGCTTACAAACAGACCTATATATTGGTTTAACAAACAGAGTAATATTGTAATAATATTCCGTTACTCATTTTATTTAAGATTAATTAGGGAGGCTAAACTTTGACTTGGCAATAGGTGAAAAACATTTCTCTAAAATAGTAGTAGTAGCAGCTAATCAGATTCCCAATGAAATTTATAAATAAGTTTAATAATGAGATTTTTGATACAAAATTGCTTAGTCACATAACTGATGTGTATGAAGGTGATGGCTGCAGACAAAATGGATAACTGGTATTCTTACCCTATTTAATGTATATAGTTTTACATGCCACATAAATCATTTTACCAGTTTCTTCCAAATGATTAAATTCTGTTTCTTTTTCTAGGTGTTAGATATCTGTTCTTATCATTAATCAAAGCTTTCTGTGTGAAGAAGTGCCATTATATTGCCATTTCTCTGATCTTTCAGAAGCTCAGACAGTGGCTCAGTAGGTAGTACACTCACTTTTGGTCTGAGAAGATCAGAAGGCTGTGGGTTCTATTCTAACACCAGGTACTTGAATTAACTAATTTCCCAATACTGACACTGCAGTGTAGTTGAAACTCTAAAACCCTTATGCCTGAGCTCAAACAGATGTAAAAGTTTCCACAGCACTTATTGAAAAAGAGGAGAGAAATTTCCCAGGTGCCCTGGCCAAGTTTCCTCTAGTCAGTATGAATACCACCTCCAGTCTCTCCTGAAAAGAGGACACTGGTCTATAGGGACTGAGTGACCCAGTGAGCAAAGAGAAAATAAAAAAAAGTTCTAGTCTATTTACTTTATATATTTCCATTTCTTTAACAGGATAGTCTGAATTAGCACAAGAGCTCCTTTTCCACAGAATCACAAGAAGCTTAAGATGCACATGGTTTGATTTAAATAAGTGTTGTGAAAACAATCAAAATAAAAGCTTTTTGTTTATGAATAGATTCAAAATTATCAAACAGAATGTAGAAATTCATGCATATGTAGTATTTGCATATTTAAACTATGTGGTTTTGAACAAATCATCTATTGCATAATTTGAGGTTATATAGAAGACAAAATGTTGTGTTATATGAAAATAGATTGGATCTGTGCTTGGGGATTTATCACCAGTTAATCTAATGGCAGATCCAAGTATTTGTTGGATGATCCTTCAGTTGTGTTAGAAATTGGTTAGTACTAGCTATAGTTGTAAATTCTGGTGGAAAAGAGTTCTAATCAGAATGTTTGTCTATAATCCAGTAGAATAGAGTTCTAATCAGAATGTTTTTTGTTAATTTGTCACTTTCTTTTCATATCATATTTCTTTCTCTTATAGTGCCCACGTTCATGGGTCATTAGTGAAGACAATCCATGGACAAGCTGACCTTACCATCTGACAGCCAAACTTAAATAAATAACGATCTGCTAGGGCAATAAACTGATGTTATTGATGTGCATCTTACATGGGAATGTGTCAATAGAATGGCATCAGTCCCAGTTAGGGTAGAAAGTCAAATCTGACAAAACTACTTCAATGTTAGTGGGGTATTCATACATTGGGCAGTAGATGAGGTTTGCCCCCAGCAAGAAAATGCTTCCTATGAGGTTTGATAAAAGTAGTTTTACTGACTTTCATTCAGAGCATTTACCTTTCCTGGGATTGCTTGATTTATCAACCCAAATTCATCTTAGTGTACACTGCAATATTTCTGGTTTATTTAAAGAATAAAATAAACACTAAGGTGAATTTTGCATTGCCCTTGGGGAGCAAGTTAAGAGACAGCACATATGTACATTGCTAAGAAATACTTTTATTCTATTTTATCCAAAAAAAATGTAGAAGACTGTTGTTGCAGGCATGCATGAAAGTGTCTACAAAGGAATTGGCTGGAATTCTAGAACATAGGTCCAAGAAAGAAATAACATATGCAAACATGCATGAAATGCCAGGCCCTGCTAAAAACATTTTGTAATACCTATTTAACTGTTAGCAAAACTGATTAGAAGTCTGTTAGGACAGTGTGT
Organism: Protopterus annectens; assembly: GCF_019279795.1. Taxonomy (NCBI): domain Eukaryota; kingdom Metazoa; phylum Chordata; order Ceratodontiformes; family Protopteridae; genus Protopterus; species Protopterus annectens. The sequence goes on from NC_056745.1 coordinate 357,325,291, forward strand.
CAGTAGTTAGCCATGCCTCACAGTGTTTGTTTCTGCAGTTTGGTTTCTTACTGCAGTACCTTCTGTGCAGTATCTGCACATCTTCCGTGTTTATGTTGGTTTTCATCTCAGTCTTTCATTTCTTGCCACATCTCAAAGAATTGTCAATAGATAAATTGACTATCCTTTAAACACACTGCAGGTGTGCACCCTACAATCCAAGACTACTTTTTTACCTTAAATCTGTTGCCTGCTGGGACAGGCTCCAGCTCATCAGTAATCACGCAGGCAGAGTGATTCTGTTAATATCTCCTCCCCAGAACAGGCACACATACATTTTGTTCAATGAAACTGGTGAAAAGTGTATGCCCCCAGGCATGTACCTGATCCCTCCCACAAGAGACACGAGTGACCACAGTCACCTAATTCCTCCCTGTCCTTGTGCCAACTCCAACAGGTGCCCAAACTGCAAATCAAAGTCAGCTCACCTGGGCTGTAGTTATAGCTCCATGCCAACAGATCTGACTATGGATACGAAAATTAATAAAAGTGCCTTGTGTTGGGAAAAGGTGAAGGAGTAGACAAGGAGGCATATTTCTATATCTATTTCTATATTCCTATCTATCTATCTATCTATCTATCTATCTATCTATCTATCTATCTATCTATCTCTCTGTCTATATGCATCTATCAGTAGATTGACAGCAGAGGTGTCATTGACACTTCAATGCACATTATCTGAGACAGATAACCCTGGAAAATGCAAACAAAACTAAGTTTCTTCCAGGAAAGCAACCCCCACCCCTGGCATCATTTATACCCCCTACTCCTCATGCTAATTAAATATACCAACTCCAAAATTGTACAATACCAGGGGAAAGAGCATATTCCCCAACCCCGCTATTATTAAGTTCCCTCCTACCCACTTTTTAATCATGAATAAAAGTACCTTACAAAACTCTTGGAAAATGCAAGTACTATCTCTCTGATCATGTCACTTAATATGTCCTACCCTTCTTTCCCCTACATACTTTGCTGTGACTCTACTTTTCACTGCAATTCTTTCAGGGTTCCAACTCCAATATCAACTCTGTATAAAATGCATGTATATATTGTGTTTTGTTAGTCACTGTGTATATAATGCCATGTATATATTACCTTTATACCCTTAAGCCAACTCTGATATTCTGTTTGTATATAATACACACACACACACACACACACACACACACACACACACATACACACACACACACACACACACACACACACACACACACACACACACATATAGATAGATAGATAGATAGATAGATAGATAGATAGATAGATAGATAGATAGATATATAGATATATATAGCCAACCACAGCACTAACCCAACAATACCTCCTCCATCTTCCCACTACTATCACACCTCCTCAACTAACATGTACAAGCATACTTTGCCTATGCTCACTGCATGCACTCTCCTTGCATATCTTACATCCTACCAAAGCTCTATCATTCCCGCACTCAACCACGACCACTGTACTACTACTCACACCACCACTCATGTCTCACACTCATTCAGCTCCCCTCCCACCAACTCAAGAACCATCCCTATGCACCCCCCACATATTCTACCAACTATATTACTCAAACATAAAGCATTCCTTCAACTTAACATAGTAACCCTCCCACCATACCTATTACCCAAAGAACACAATCATAAAGTTTCCCTTATAAACAAACACATTCAAAAACTGGGAAAACTAATACCTCATGCATATCAAAACTAGCCCTAAGTGGAGATATCCACCCCAACCCTGGCCCTACCGTCTCCAACCCCAGTCCTCATAATCAGACTAGAAACCACAACTTCTCCCCTATTACAGACAATAGAAAGCCAAATGACTTCCTTCTACTAAGCCTAAATATTAGAAGTATATCCAACAAAGTCCATGAACTCCATGCCACCATAGACTTGTACTCCCCAGATATAGTCATCCTGACAGAAACCTGGCTAAAACCTCACATTACCAGTGAGCAAATACTCCCTACAGGTTATGGCATACTAAGAGTAGACCAGCTAAACAAGAAAGGAGGCGGTGTAGCTATAATATTTAAACAGCATCTAAACATCCAGATCTTAAAATCATCAGCTCCACAAATAGGCAATGAAGAAATAATATATACCAACCTCAAAATAAACCAAAACAAAACCATCAACATAATTGGATGCTACTTCCCACCTGGTCAAAACATCCCTCCACCAGAAAACCTCCTCAGCTGGTCTACCCACCATCTCCCCCAAGAAACTATCATTTTAGGTGATTTCAGTATTGACGGGCAATCCTATTCTGGCAACCATCCAACCAATCATGTAAACCTTCATGGCTTCACCCAACTAGTCCAGTCACCAACAAGGATAAATAAAAACTCCAGCAAGCACACTACCCTGGATTGGATACTAGTCAGTAAGAGCCCCCAGTCATATATAACAGGCTGCTTATCAGATAGCCTCAGTGATCAGTCCCCAACATTCCTACTGAAAAAATACCTATACCAAGCTAAACCTGTTGTCTACCATCAGATACGTAAAAAAATAAACTTTAACCCACTCACATTCATCTCATCCCTCAAAGAATGTAACTGGCATCCTCTAAAGTACCTCAGTCTTGATGACGCAGTTGAATTTTTTAATACTACCTTCCTGAGCATCCTTAATTACCATGCCCCCATAAGACTTTCCAAAATCAAAGCACAACTCTCCCCATGGCTACAGAAAACCACTAAGTCAGAAATGAAAATCAGGGATAAAGCCTGGGAGCACTGGCGCAAAACCAAGACCCCCTCAACTAGACAGAAATTCTTAGAACTACGCAATAGAGTCAAAAAGCTAATAAAACAGGACAAATTCCAATACTACCAGTCTGCATTAGACTCCTCCGAGCATAGCCCCAAACAATTCTGGTCCTCCATAAACTCCATCCTCCACCCAGGTAAAGTCAGTACCCCTACTCCTAACATCCCTCACTCTTCAGAAAATATTGCTACCTCATTCAACACACACTTCACTCAAACCATACTATCACTAGCTAAACAACACAACCCCCCGCCCCTCCAACCCACACCTTCAACTACTAATCTCCCCACTGCCTTCTCTTTTTCTCCTGTACCTATCTCCAACACAAAAAACTCTTAACTAAACTTAAACCCACCAGATTAGCAGCAGACAACCTCCCAAGTGAATACCTACAAATTGCAGCTGATGCTCTGGCCTACCCAGTATCCATCTTGATTAACCGATCTCTGTCAGAAAGTTATGTTCCCACACTGTGGAAAGTATCACATATAATTCCCCTCCACAAAGGCGGACCCTCCACAGAACTAACCAATTACCGCCCCATAGCTATTCTCTCTCCACTCTCCAAAATACTAGAGAGATGCATACACTCTCATGTCTCAGACTACCTCCTTACTAACAACCTCCTTTCCAATACTCAGCATGGTTTCTGACCAAACCATAGCACCACCACTGCCTTACTCTCCTTTACTAACACTATCCTTCAGCATAAAAACAATGGCTATCTCTTCTCTGCTACTTTCCTAGACCTATCTAAAGCATTTGACATAGTCCCACACAAACAACTTATCTCTATCCTCAATAACCTATCCTTCTCACAATCGGTCACCAACTGGTTTCAGAGTTACCTGTCTGACCGCCAACAATCCGTTGTATGGAAGAATGACATATCTCCCCAACTACCTGTCTCCATAGGGGTTCCCCAAGGATCCATCCGTGGACCCCTACTCTTCTCTGTTTTCACAAATAATCTAGCCTCTGCCACCACACATGGCACACTCATACAATACGCAGATGACTCAACCATCATCTGCTCAGCCCAATCCCTACCCAAACTGCAAAAAGTCACACAGGAAGCCTTTTCCTCTGTTGAAACTTGGTTATCCAATGCCCAATTAATACTCAACCCAAACAAAACTAAACTACTCATCTTCCAACCCACCAAACATACTCAAAACAACTCTCACTTTAACATCACAGCAAAAGACAACACCACTATATACCCAACTGAACACACCAACTTACTAGGAGTGGAAATAGACAATAAACTAAAATTTGACATTCACATATCCATGACCATAAAAAAAGTCCACAAAAAACTAGGAGTGTTATACAGAAATAAGCATCTTCTCACCAAAGCAGCAAAGATTTCAATAGCAAATTCCTACCTTATCTCCACCCTACTTTATGCATCTCCAATATATACCAACCTAAGGCAATGCGATCTAAACAAGCTAGAGACCTGCTACAACAAAATTGCCAAATTCGCCACAGGGACATCCTACCGTAGTCACCACTGTCTCTCACTTGCTGAACTGGGCTGGCTTGAACTCCCTCACCTCCTTCAATGGTATCAACTCTCACTCACCCACAAACTAGTAAACCATCCACTAAATGTCCCATCCCTCCCGAATCTACTCCAACCCTATCTCACCACCAGACCACTAAGATCCAGCAACAAAAATCACTTGCAGATCACTAAAGCCAATAACTCTGCTGGTGAAGCACTATTCTCTTGCACCATAGCCAAATTATGGAACTCCCTCCCACCCACAATTACCTCCGTACCATCATGCACCCACTTCAAAACTTTACTAAAAGCGCACCTAAAAACATGCTGGCTATGCCCTTGCAACTCCCACTCTAATATCACCCACCCCATCCAACCACTAACTTTCTTTCCACTCCACTAACTACCTTGATTATAGCAAGCTCAGATGCTCATAAGCCTAGTACTTATACAGCAGGAACTTCTTATTTTAACATTTGTTAATGTCTGTTATGTACTTCACAGATAAAGACTCTAGTTGTCTACTGATGTACTATGTTCTTCATCTGTAAATATGTTGTAAGTTATTGCTATGTAAATTGTTAATCGCTATGTAATCCAATGTAACTACTGTCTGTTTATTTTAACTGTGGAGCTTTTCTCCCCGGGCCTCCGCTGAAAATGGACCTACGTCCAGTCAGACACTCCCAGTCAACAAATATAAATAAATAAATAAATAATATATATAGATATTGCATTTTATTATTTACTCTGTGTATAATGTCATGTATCTATTGTGTTTACCCTGGGTTGAGACTGAAGTAGGTCCAATGGGATCAGTGGATCAATGCTCTGCCATGGTTAACAAATTCAAAATAAAATAAAATAAATAGATATTAATCTTGCAAGAAAAAGCCAGTCAGCTTTCCTGTCCACCAAAGAGAACAGGCAGGAAAGCAGGTAAAACTGCAGCTGACTATTTTAAGGATTGCAATATATCCTTTATTCATATCTCTCTCATACACAGATTCATAGAATCTTAAATCAGAACATGAATTGGGATGCAGATTTGGTCTAAGTCACAGAAGCAGAGATTCACTTTAAACATGGCTGGTTCAAAAATTATTCCATTTAGAAACATTTCCAATCGATTTCTTCAGAGTTGTGCAAAATGTGTGACTAAATCTCTTGGCTATCATGGAAAAAAAAGATGTCACAACTGTTTATGACGAAATTTATGGTTTATAAGTAGAGGAATCAGAGATACTGCTGGCGAAGGAACTGTTGCAGAGAAGTAGGTTCTAATTGGCTTTGTTTTTATTTCACATCAGCCAATACATAAATGGCAATGCTTTAGTGCTGTTTCTCATGATATAATGTTCCAAATAATCATTCTGATTCACAGGATATATTTATTCTTGCTGTTTTTTTTGGAAAATATGCTATTTATATACTAAAGATGACATGGAACATACGGAAGGGTTGTAAGTAATTCATTTAACCTTAGTCTTTTCCTGTGAAGTGATCATTTTTATATTATTGTAATTACAAAAAAGTAGCAAATCTCTGACATAGTAAAGTTATTTCAAAGTACAGTAATATTTTTGGGCAAGATTTCTTTTATGGAGAATTAGACAATATGGGTATTGTATTCCTTAAATAATGCAAAGACAACAAGTCAACTTGTCGACCTATTCGTTGTCACTGGAATTCATTCACCTCACTGTAGGTATATATTTTGGTTGAACAGAATTAATTTAACTAGAGGATGGCCTTCTAAGCCCTATTTAATATTTGCCTTACATCCTAAATATCTCAAATATAAACAAATGAAGTAGCTTTGAACAAGTTTCAGTACCTTGTAATATGATTGTTACTTTAACATTCTATGCTCTAGAATTCCACTCAAAAAGCCAATTTATTTCTAGCAAGGAAAAGTAATAAACAGTTTATATCTGGTTTGCTGCTTATACAAAGTTACTGCTGGCAGTTGGCACAGAGAATGAAGGAGCTTTTAAAGAGCAGTTTGTAGTAGTCTAGGGTTTACTTCCCCCAGCGTCCTTTGTCTAACCATGTGACTCTTCACAAGTCACTTAACTACACAGTGTGCCTGGGCTAAAATCTGAAAAAAGTCCATGAAGATCAATGTTTCTACTCTGGTAAACAATCTGAAAAATATATATAGCATACAGTTACTGAAAGACAAAACTTTAGATTTATTCAGAATGAAGATAATAACAGACCTTTTATTTATTTTTGAATTACAATATGTGAAAACAATACAGATTAATTTACAAGGATTTGTTTTTAAATAGGTAATATACAAAAACATCACTAAGGATGTCCAAAGGTCAAAAAGCTTTCTTAATATAAAGCACACTGAGTTACAGACACCTGCAAAAGGGCATCCTGGTGAAACCTCCCCAGAAACATTGGATTGGCAGAAACTGGAAAGCATTGTTAGATATGCAAACTATGCAAGTTTTCATGCAGATGATACTATAAATGCAGAATAGTCAAGACCAGTAATGGATACAGAAAAAAATTAGCATCATACTTTGGGAAGAACTTTTGCAGACAATGTATTTTTCAGCTGTTACACAGCTGACAATGTAACAGCAAGTATTTTTTTAAGAAACTAAGAGTACAGTACACCACTTGTATATATATTGTTTGTGCTTCTTTCCTTACCATCTACAACCTGTATATCTAGATAATGAAAACAGGCAATAACTTGTAGAACATGGCAACTTATGATGTTGTTACTGCTGTAGTGTGTTCTCTTGCTCAATGACAGATTCTTACTGATCTCATTTAGATTACTGTTGCTGTAGTGTGTGTGTGTGTGTGTGTGTGTGTGTGTGTGTGTGTGTGTGTGTGTGTGTGTGTGTGTGTGTGCGTTTGTGTATTTGTGTATGTATGCTGCATACATATTTGTGTGAGCTATATGTGTGTGTGTGTGTGTGTGTGTGTGTGTGTGTGTGTGTGTGTGTGTGTGTGTGTGTGTGTGTGTGTGTCTCTCTCTCTCTCTCTCTGTGCATCTGTGTCTGACTGAGACAGATTGAGAGAGAGAAAGAGAGTGCAAAAGAGAAATGTACACACACACACACACACACACACACACACACACACACACACACACACACACACACACACACATGCACACACACACACACACACACACACACACACACACACACACACACACACACACACACACACACACACACACACACACACACACACACACACACACACACACACACACATGCACACACACACACACACACACGCACACACACACACACACACACACACACACACACACACACACACACACACACACACACACACACACACACACACACACACACGCGCACATATCATCATCATCATCATTCATCTTAACAGATCTTCATATCCTAAAGAATAAGGTGGCAGAAATGCGTAGAGTTGCAGCACACAGCAAAACAAAAGCAAAAGGAATTGAGTGCTGCACTAAAAGTGTGTTTGGTGATTTGTTTGGTAAAGGATATGGAAATCCATAGGAATTCGAAGACAGGTGGAAGTAATTGTGAACTCTGATGTTGCTTGGCCATCCATTAGCAGACAAAAGAGGAACTTCTGATATATAAAACTGTTTTTTTTTTACATTTCACATTTTTTTCACTTTGATGTTTCTGCATTCTGTCTTTTTTATGCATGATTTTACCTCCACTGTCTGTCAGACATCATCCCCTTCTCCGTCAACTGGCCTATTAATTCCTGTTCATTAGGTTGATGGTCAACTTGCAGTGACTGTCATTTAAGCAGTCATCAGGTGCAACTCACATGTTTTCTTTTCTCTTAACCTCTAGCTGTACACACTTCACTAGGCACTGGGGAGAGGCATGCAATGGAGTACCTGCAGAGAACCTCCTCTCACTTTGACAGGGGGGATTACTAGGATTGCTAACTGAAGCAGATGGTCAACCCATCCCTCTACAGCACAAAGCCATGTTTCATTTGGTCTTTTGACAATAGGTATTTACACTGCCCTCTTTGAACTACTGTGTATTGAATAAAAAGTCCATTAGTTGATCTGTCTCCTCTTATGTTCACTGTTCTGTCAGTTAGTTAGAGTTCATGTAATAGTATTTTATGTATACATTGTAGTGATTGCCTTAAATAACTGTCTGTAGCTCCAGTTACCATATGGTCCAAATCATAGCTTAAAAAAGTGTTGGCTTGGACTAACCATAAGGTTAACACACTAAGTAGGTAATTAAATAAAGTAAATCTAGATCCGTGTAAAGCTCTAATGAGAAAAGATGCATATGTTTCCTGATCTTGGTATAAATGCCTATATACAGCTGTCAAATGGCAATACTGCACCCACCTTAACCCAGTCTCTTTATGCATTGCATCTCTAAACTGTGGTTGCAGTTTAGATGTGGCATCTGAACCCAGAATTACAGCCACATTTATGTCTCTTCTTAAAGTCATGTCAACCTTCAACACCTTTATTTTATACCCCCAAGCTTTCAAATCTGTTTTTCTGACATGGCTGGTAGATTACGAGATGTAAATGTGCAAGTCTTATTAAACATCTTCTCCATGAAAATACATGCTGGAGAGCAAAGGGGCATTTCTAAAGAAGATCAAGTAATCTAAATATAAAATAATTGTTTATGTTGGAGATAGAAAGTTAATAAATTGTTTGATCAGTAACAATCTAAGGTCCCAGACTACAGGAACTTACTAGTTGTACTGCACTGCTGCAAAGGTTGTCTTGCCTTATGAATTTTGACCGTAAAGACCTGAGGCTGCCTTCTAAATTTTGAATATATAAAGGTTCTGTTGTTAAAATAGTTTGTTGTCTTGAAATGGGTTGTTATGAGGATGCCAAATAAGTGCTGATTGATTTATGAAAAAAGTGATTTAAAGCGTCAATGAACTTTTTTTTTTTTTTAGATAAAAATTGCTCTACTTAGTTTAGCCCTTTCTGTTGGTGGTAGTAAAGGAAGGATTTATTATGGTTATCAGTGGTCTTGTTATAAAGGGGTAGGAAAGCTTCAGAAAATAAAGTTAGAGGTTAACTGTATGGGCATTTCTAAATAAGGAAAAGTGAAGTGTGCTATTCTGAAGGACTTTCTGGACAGTCTAGCAAGATTAAATATTTAACTGATTATACCCAGAGTCAGTTGGGCATAGTATAATAAAATATTTGACTTAATATATCTGGAAGCAGCTTAACAGCTATTAATAAGCTGTTTCCTGTAGTCAAGAGCAGAAGGTTTGGCTTATTCTATCTCCTTTTGAAAATGTCAGTCAGCCAGACAGTGCTCCCAGGTTGCCCTGAAAAGGGACATTTTTCCAGGGGGTTTACCTGGTTAACAAAGATTAAATAAAATAAAAAATAAATCATCAACTAAGTACGTTTTGTAGTAGCTAGGGGTCATGACATTGTCTGAGAAAGGTACTGTAATATTTCATTTGATTACAGGATTACATTTGTATGGAGTAAAGCACACCACTTAGTTCACTTAGTAAGAGATGGACAGTATTTATGTATTTGTTTGGGGTCTTCACATGCCAGACCAGCTAACTATTTTGCCCAAAAAAAAGAAGAACATGGAGATGCCACTGCCTTTCCTCCTGAGTGGCTTTAAGTTACTTTTGCTTTCATTCTCCCACACTCTTTTCACTTCATCTACAGTGAAGAAAATGTATATAAAGATTTTGAGCACAGTAGGAAATGATTGTATAGATAGATAGACAAGATGTTGTAGGAGTAAAGATATACAAACTGCTAAACTGTACGAAAATTGTAACATTTATTTTCAAAAACGACATATTTGCAAAATCTTATGCAAAACAATTTCAGTCCAAAAGGGACTAAGATAAATTGTGCAAGTTGTTCCAATTTATGTAAGTGTTTTACTCAGTTGGCTGGTCTGAGGCATCTTACTTCCAACTTCATCTCTTGTCTCTTTAGATCACGCTGCTTTTTGAACTAATTTCAGGAAATAATGGCTGTTTTTTTCTGTATGCTATACACCTCCAATCCCTGTCAATCTGCCTCCATGTCTAGTGGTCTGAACTTCACTTACACACAGTGTGGGTATCTTTGTTTAAACCAGGATGATTGAGACCTTTTGATATGTACTCTTTAACCAGTTGTCACTGGCATTTTGATATATCTTTCAAGCTCATCTTGACAATTTAATAATAGCCAAACCTGAAATAACTGCTGTGCAATACATATTGCGTTATGTTTTATCTTGTGACTGTAATTGCGCACAGAAGTTTTGGCAAACTATATAACTCCAGTTTATAATCCACACTGTTAAACCATTAATAAATGGCATGTCATTTTTAGGGTATAGATATAAAATCTGCACTGCTGGCATCAAATAATGTGTGACAGATATGGTTTGAATCCCACCACTGTCACCATTTACAATATTAGGGGAATAGAAAGGTCTCATGATCTATACCACTGACCACCAAATAATATATGGGGGGATGTCCTGAAGGGTATACCCCAGTAAAATCAAGAATACCTCTCAACTCTCCCAGATTTTCAAAGACATCGCTGTTTGGCTCAAAATTTTGTGAATCCCACCTAAAATGAACAATTTTAGGAGAAAAGGTACTGGATTTCATTTAACATATAATGACAATAATTTGAGTTGTATACTTATTTTACTTCAGAAAATGCATGATAAGTCATATTCTCTTATGTTGTCAACTTCTCAAGTTGATAGTATTAATATTTTAAAAAATGTCCAGGATTGTCCAGTATTATTTCTGGATTTTCCTCAGATTCTGGAATCAAGAGGTTGAAAGCTTCAGAATGAAATATAACGTGAATCCCTGCTATGCAAAATGAATTAGTAACAAAATGGAGGCCAGAGATCCTGTAGTGGTAGATGCAACCCAAAATACATCAGGTGCTAAGACAATATGTGCCCCTATTAGTCTCTATCTTAGCCATGCTGTCATGTTACTCATGTGGGCGGAGTGGATACAAAACACCTGATGTTCCTCTCCCTCAGACATGCACATGCACATGCGGTGTAATTTTTACAGAGTCAGCTGCTTGTTCTGTGATTGCTGCATATTTAATACACTGATTTCATGTAGAACCTCTTCATTTCATACCCTCTTCCCAAATCATGTTTGACACACTTTGCTTTGTTTAATGCTTCTGAAATGTTGAGGTATACCTTACTGGGAGGAAGTGAGCTGAATGCAAGAGGCATGTAAGAGAAGTATTTAATTATCCATACCATAAGGTTGAATGCGTTATGCTGGTAAAATAGGGATGGATGGCTTGCCAGAATGTGCTGACACCACCAGGATTTAATGTAGTTGCTGATGTACCTAACAACATGCTGTCGAATCTAAGAGTGAAAGTATAATATGCTCATGTCTGTTTCCTAGCCAGCTACTTATATTGAAGTGGATTCAGTTCTATGCATAGGTGGGAATTTAGCAAGCTGCAACATGGAGAAGCTTTTTAGCTTTTTTTGTATGCACAGGAATGTTTATTTAATGTGTGTGTGTGCGTGTGTGTGTGTGTGTGTGTGTGTGTGTGTGTGTGTGTGTGTGTGTGTGTGTGTGTGTATCTACGTGCTGTAATAGATTGGCATCTTGTATAGGATGAGCTTCCTGCCTTGTGCCCATTGAGTTTCACAATAGTCTCTGGATCCTCACCACCCTGAACTGAATAAAGTGGATATCAGAATGGATGACTGAATGAAGGAATGGATAATTTATATAAGTGTTACTTATTTTCAGAGACAGCTACTTCTGTTTAATGAGTTTGTGGGAGGATATTTAGTTATTGCTGTGTATACTGCAGGGTAGGGTATCTGGATCAAATAAAGCAATTTTTATGTATTTTTTTAATTTTTTTAACATTCTTTTCCTGTAACACTGACCTCTATATGCTATTTTTTTTCTTTTGTTCCAAACTCTGAAGTTTAACTACCCTGCTCTAGTGCTTGAAAGTAATGCTGCAATGCAATACAAAGTTAACAAACGTACAACAGCAGATGGACTTTACATGGTCTAGTGTTGAGCCTGGCATATATGTTTGTGCACAAAGCTAACAAGGTATTGCACATATTTGTCTGAAGGAGAAGAAAAGTAGGAGTAGAACAATGCACAGACTTCATTTTCATTGCATGTTCAGATTTGTTGGCTCCCCATTTCAAGTCCTCTCCCTTGTCATGTGTGTTGTACTGGCATAGCTGTGCTATTTTCTTTCAATGCAGCTGCATATTAAACGTAACACTTCAGTATTGTGCTTTGTGAAGTACCTCATTTTCTGCAAGTGTAATATATATTGGTATGGGCATACTTGTGTCATTTTCTTTCCAGTCTGTGGCCTAACTTACAATTGTTTTCTTTACTGCAAAACCTATACATTTTACTGTTATTCCCACCCACTCTGCCGTTTCTTCTCCATCACATCTACACAATGTTAAAATTATTTTCACTGTGTCTTGGTACAACTGTTTGTTGCATAGCTAGCAAAAACATTGGTAATGAAATGAGCTACAGCAAATTTATTACATATAAATATGATTTAATCTAATGCAACAATGATGAGTTAAAACAGATGCATTCTGAACGTGATGCATTTTCCATTCTGGACAAAATGTGTGCAGCTATTTGCTGCAGTGTAAAATGATTAATACTGTGCTTGAGTTTCAATTCTTTCTGCCAAACAGCTACAGGTTATGGGATAGTTCCTATTTCCAGCAAATACTACTGAATGTGTTAACAAGTCTCATATCACACTTATTCAGAAGTAATGGATCACTTTCTGATGGCAGGCAAAAAACTTAGTCATGATACAATATGCATTGGTGAGCCATCTGCAATACAGAAAAATACTGCAAAGCACAATGCCTGATGGTATGATAAAGAAAACTTTGCCATGTGATTCACCTAGATCAGAAACATTAATGCCCCTTAGCTTCAAATGTGCTGTAGTAGTGCTGTTTTCATAAAAGAGTGCATGTATTGATGTTAATGTAAACACTGCTGGTATCTGGAAACCAAGCATTCAAGCCTACTGTCAAAATCACTTCAGCTTTTTAAGAGAGAAAGTTATAGCAACTGGAGGGGGCACAAAATGATAATGCAGAATGGCACTACATCTGCTGAAGCTAGAGAAGCCTGAAACCACTTGCCTTTGTATTTTGCAACATAGGTGAGCTGATGCTTCTTCCTTCTGCATACGACATAATACTGAGAAACAAGGCAGCAGCACAGCTAGGTGCTGTCCCCTGCCCAGCATGACAGCTTGCTGTGAGAGTGAAGATGTCCAATGGTGGCCTGATGCCAAAGCGAATGTACTGGATCTTATCTGGCAAAGCCTCTTCCCTCTGCAAGCTGAGTCATTGCTGCAGTTTCAGGTCTTCACAAATAATTCCTGTTTTATCAATCTGTACTTAGATGAATGGTAGAAGAAAACAGTATTGATTATTTTGAGTTATTTTGTGATGGAAGGACTATACTGAGTAGCACCGGATTTGTCCTGAGTGTGGGCAGTGACAGAAAGACACATCAGTTTGGTCATAAGTCTGCAAGCAGCCACCCCTGCTACTGTGGATGGACTCAATGTATGATCACATAGAAGATGTAGTAACAGGCAAGTTGTCACTGGCTCTCTGTGGTGTTACTACAGGAGCTATGACCATTCTGAAGTTTTATTAGGCACTCCCATTGAATGCAGGATGTTTTGCAATATTATTGAGGAAACTGGAGTCATTCATAAAATTTTGTATACTGAGTACATTGGCTACCCAAGAAAAGGTGATAAAACTGCTGTTTGAATTATAAGGTGACGTATTTTCCATACAAACAGTGGCTCAGCTTTTGTAAGGCATTTTATTGCTGCGCAGTGCATTGTTGTCTTATATTGTAGAAATTCTTTGAGAAAAGGAATGAGCTAGACGCATTACTACAAGGATAGGAAAGTATTATATTTAACATGACAAGAGAATGTCACAGAATCAGGCTCTGGTCTTCAGTATTATGGAAGAGATTGCTTGCCTCATTTCCCACACTAGAGGATTTCCTGGAAAAAAAACAATCTTCCGCTGCAATGCATTCACACTATGATTTCCTCACATCTGAGGAGAGTGCCACAACAAATGAGGCAATACTTTAATGAATGCCACAACAAATGAGGGAATACTTTACTGAATACCAGGAAATGAATACAACCAGTGGGTGCAGAATCATTGTACTTTCCTGGCAAGATTGAGTGATAGACTTTCATTAACAGAGTAGGAAAATCTAACTGATCTGGCCAGATCTCATTAACACAGTTACAATTAAAACAGGTGTGTTTTCGACAGTTACAATTAAAACAGGATACCTGACAGTTGGGGGTGGATATACATATCTGCAGTATACAGTTCTTAAAACTCCAACTTCCATGTTATGTAATGTATCTTTGTGAGTGTGGAGTCTCTCCTTTAAATGTAATCATGACTAAATACAGATTTTGTGCAAATGATGAGGATGTCGTCTGCATGCGCCTTCCCCTCTGCAGGTATAAAAGGAGGAGAATGCAGGAAAAAAGCAGACACACATTACCTAAGTGTCTAATGTCTGAGCACTTCACTAAGATAGCCAGTTTTTCAAAAAGGCAAGTAACACCAGTTGTTTTTGATGTCTATGTTTGATGTCAGTGCTGATGTTATGGCTGTCACGGTACATTATCATACAGTATGTGACTCTGAAATATGCATGTTGTTGAAACACTGCATCCAATATCAGTTTTAAACTATGCTGTTTTGAAGAGCCGCTGTTTCATTCATTTTGCAAAGAATGTCCTTAAAGCAGCTGCTCAGTAAATATGCACTGTTAAACACTGTATCATTTATGACTTGTCTGTGTACTACAGTGTTACATTTTACAGTATAAAGTGAGTACCTGATATGTATGATTATTTGAATATAAACATACAAGACTGGAAAAAGTGAGTATCTGATATGTATGATTATTTGAATATAAACATACAAGACTGGAAATGTGTTCTATGTACTAATTAACTTAGTACACATAAACTAATTAGTGCAGCAGATGGGGAAGCCAAGGCCTTCCCTTACAGAGACCTCCACCACCTCTAGCAGTATCCAAAACCAAGTCAGCTGCACCAAAGATGGATGCTTAGACTCTTAAGCTGGAAGGCCAGTGGGAAAAGATCAATTATAGAGTTATTGGTAAATAACATTGATATGTCTGGAGTCTTTAGTCTCATTAGATCTGGAACAAAACTGCCTTTGGCACAGCTATTTCTAGGCTTTTTCTAGGCTGCCTCTAAATACGTTGAAAATACTGTGTCCGAATTTCTGTGACTGCATCAGTATAGAAGTTTTATGTGTAATGGACATCATCTATGCCCCTGGTTCAAGAATTTGTGTAAAATATTAAAACTACTGTGATTCATTTTATGAGCAGTATAAGTTCGACTGTTTTATTTTGAGAAAGATGCAGATGGCATCATGAGAAAATGTCTTTGGTTGCATTCACTTCCTAGCTGGAGTTACATCATGACTAAAAGATAGGTGACATCATTGCAAGATGGAGCAGCCTTGGAATGCAGTTTTCAAAGGTGGGATTGCAGTAGTGCACTAGTGCACATCACTATATTGCCTCTCAGCAGTTAGTCTTACTGTGCATACTACACTTACACAAAAGTAGTGCAACAGTGATACCAGACATAGCTAGTACAGACTGGAGTATTTCATAGGATATTAACCCCTTAAACTGCACATACGCTGCCTGTCACTATTAGTGCAAGCTGATGATACATTTCATGTTTCCACTGAATTGCACTGTTCCACATGAAGCATTTTGGGTCATAAATGTTTAAGCTGCAATAGAAGCACAGTGCACTACGGCTGCTGAAAATGCTAAAAAAGTCAGTGGTAAGAGCTGGGCAATTATTTTGCAGCAAAGCAAATGAGAACAGCCATCCTCCTCCTCCCTAATCAATGACTAGTAGTATGAACCAAAATATATTTCCTCCACCTTATTATTATTATTATTATTATTATTATTATTATTATTATGCTCCTAATTAAAGCACCTTACAGTGACCCCTCAAGCAAGGTGTCATATGGGGACTCTACTTTTGAAATGGGCCTTGAGATTCACAGACACAGTCCATTGGTGACGGCAAGCATTCTGTGCAATATGACTAGTACAGTGCCATTAAGAATTGTGATTCATAGCAACAGATTATGCCCCTTAATGGCTACATACAAAGCAAAGAGTTCATAAAAGGATTGAGGCTACTCCTTCTACTTGCAAGTATAATTGTTGGTTGAACAAGAATATATTGTTCTCTAGAACAATTTCTAGCAGGGAGCATATCAAATCTATGTTACATCTGGTTTGTGCACTTATGTAGTGAAATAATCATGTACCATATCTATGCCTATGGAATTTGGTATAACACTGAATAATGACCGAACATGTATTTGTTTATTTTACATTTGTTGACCGGGATACTCTGACTGGATACATGTCCATTTTCAGCAGAGGCCCAGGGAGGAAAGCTCCAAGATAATAATACACAGTGAACATTTAGTAATTGCTAGTTTCAAGCAGATTACAGTCATAAGCAATACCAGCATTTAGCACATATAGTACTAACTTATTATAAAACACTTTACAAAATATAACATTATTTTCAAAGTTAAACATACATAACAATACATTCAGGTTTAAGACATACTGAGCAGCAGTTATACAAATGACCCTTCCTGAAATGGAGTGGTAGAAAAAAAGTTAGAGTTGAAGGTAAGGCACCTAAGAAACAGAACATCAAGCGTTACTAATAAAAGACCATTCACTGACCTCTGATCATGTTCAGTAAACATATATAAATTGTACAAAAATGTTTAGAATCCTTTAAAATATAAATATTACTGTCAAGTATTGGTCTTAGGTTATTATCAATGAAAATAATGTATTTAGTTTTAAAGTTTGTTATATGTGTCTGTCACTTTATCGTATAGGAGACACCCTGTTGGATGTAATGTTCTTGTTCTGCTATTTAAACAGTGGTGTCAGTTGTTTTGTTATGTCTGATGAAGCAGTATTCATACTGCAAAAGTGCTCACATTTTTTACTATTAAAAGGACTGTACATTTTATTCATCGGGTTGACTCAGTTCTTTTATGAGTTCTTTGTTTTCCTGTTTTGTGGAGATTGAGTTATTTGCCATATGTGCTGCAGTTTGTGTTTGTTTGGATTTACATGCAAAGCAACCCACAGTGTCTATTTATTGTGAACATTGTGATGCACTAGGCACTCTAATGCCGAATTCATTCCAGCTCTCATTGCAGCCAGACAGATACTGCACTGTGCTATGTGATAGCACAGCATATCACATTAGGGAAAATAAAATAAATTATACTTTGTATGCCTTACTAACTGCGGTGGTGATACTGCGATAGCATTGTCACCTCACAGTAAGATGTTACACCTCTTACACTTGGAGTTCCCCAAGGATCTATTCTTGGCCCTCTTCTCTTCACCATCATTGTTAATGACCTGCCCACAATCACCCCCCCATGCCACATGCATTCAATATGCAGATGATTTGACTATCATCAGCACTGCCTCCAACCTGGCAGACCTCACTGCTTCAACCCAAAACACCTTCAACCTAATAGAAAAATGGTACTCAAGTCGTCAACTAGTTCTCAACCCCAACAAAACTACTTACTTTCTCACTCACTAACAAGACTCTTCCCCCCACCTTCTCTATTACATCCTCCAATGGAATCACTATATCACCAGAAGCTCACACAAAGCTATTAGGTGTTACCATTGATAACTCCCTTAAATTTGACACCCATTTCAATCTAACCATCAAAACCGTCAATAAAAGCTTGGCTCTCTATAAAGTAAAACACTTTCTCACTCCTCACGCTAAAATTACAATTGCCAGCACACACCTACTATCAACTCTTTTCTATGCCTCCCCCCTTTTTACAAACCTAAACAAGACAACCCTTAACAAACTTGCTTCTTGTTACAATCACATAGCTAGATTTGCCACAAATTCCACCTTTAGAACGCACCACTGCACTAACTTAAAGCAACTAGGGTGGTTAGAGTTTTCCAGCCAACTCCATTTTAACCAACTCAAATCGACTCACCAGATACTGTATCACCCAGAGAAAACACCAGCTCTGAAAAACATCATTCACCCCATATTAACCTGCAATCTTTACGCTCCTCCAATAAGATCTTAGCTCAAACTACCAAAGCCAATAATTCTGCTGGGGGTTCTCTATTCTCAAACTTTGTAGGTAAAATGTGGAACTCCCTACCGACCATGCTCACCTCAGAACCTTCACTCCTACAATTCAAAAAAAAGCTTAAAAGCTTAAACCCCATCTCAATACTCTCTGGCAATGTCCCTGTTCCAAACCTGATTAACCACTATCATTTACCCTTCTCTTACCTCACTATCCTTAACCGCTTTTTAACAAGGCGCCTCGCCTTTGTAACTGACCTATGTTTTTTTATATGCTGCTGTTATTTTTTTCCCAAGATGTGATGTATCTTTATATTGTATTTAGAACTCAACTATCTTCCTTTTTTGCATTAACAATGTTCATATGTCTGTTATGTACCTGGAGCCTTTCTCCCCGGGCCTCCGCTGAAAATGGACATGTATCCAGTCGGACTCTCCCGGTTAACAAATGTAAAATAAAATAAATAAAATAAATAAATGTTGTCCTATTCGATTCTCAGCTAAAGCGTCTTCTGTGTGGAGACATGCATGAATGGGCGTACCTTCGTTGAAGGTTGTGCATCAGGGTTGGCAACTCGGTATGTAAAAATCTACTGCCAGTCATTAGCGGACCGGAGTTCAGCTGTGGCGACCCCTAACCGGTTAAAGCCAAAAGATACAACAACATACTTTCTATGCCTTACTAATTATGGTTTCCATGTTACACTGGGCTCCATTATTACACCTATGAGTGATTCACAATGACGGCAGAACTTGGCTCATTACCATATTGTGGTAATGAGGAAATCTGGTGATTTGTGAATTCCCTTTGATGGGAGCTTGCCAGCATCAATGCATGGAGTTAGGTCAAGTTTGGGTGAGATAGCAGGTTTGCCTACACCATAAGGGTTTATCTTGTTGGTAGGGATTTTCCTACTATGCAATGGAGATGTTGGAGGAATTGTTCTATGAGAGCTAATATGTTGCTCAATATCAGCTGGTAAGGGGATTGCTGTACTGCAAACTGCATTACCACTATATGGTATGAAGTTTCAGCCCCATAGGATGCACATTGGTACCACTTTATATTCTAATGGTGCTGGTTTCATGGATTACACATTTCTGAGAGGGTGGCTAGTTGTATATGTACTCTGTGCATAGTTATAATGCCTATTCAATAGGGTAAGAGCATATTTAATGTCTTATCCTATTGTTTAAGTTGATTTATAAATCACACATGTAGTAGTCCTGCTTCATAGTGCAACTTATTTGTGAATAGTGCATAGAGTCTCTCTAAATTATATAACAAGCTGCTATAAAAAGTTTGAGAAAACATTCACAAAATGGCATAAAGGAAGGCAGTAAAATATATTTTAATATTGGGAATGCGGCTGTATCTATGGTATGACCTTAAAAGGACAGTAACTAATCCTCCCTGCTTTAGCCACCCTGTGAAGGTACCAGCATTACTGCATTTTTTTTTTTCATTTTTCATATGTGGACCTATCTATCCTATACATTCTAAGTTAAATAGTACTTGCATAATTGTTATCAATGCATATGGGTATAGTTTATCTTTCTAACTTTCCAATTTACTACTGCTGCAAAGTATTTGTTTCAGTTGTCCTAATGCTTTATATTTTGTAGGGCTTTTCTCCCTGGACTTCTGCTGAAAAGAGGTCATGGCTAGTCAGGCTACCACATTTAATAAATAGATGGACAAAGAGCTAGACAAGCAGAGGTAGCTAGATCAATAGATAGATAGATAGATAGATAGATAGATAGATAGATAGATAGATAGACAGATAGATAGATAGACAGATAGATAGATAGATAGATAGATAGATAGATAGATAGATAGATAGATAGATAGATAGATAGATAGATAGATAGATAGATAGATAAAGCAAAATGCAAACAAATAAACACACTGGTCATTATTTGTAGATCGCACATAGCAATGTTCAAAGTGATCACTGCATTTTTTCTGCTTTTCTGTTGTTGTGACTGCATATTTTCTGCACTTGTTTTCAACTGTATTTTCAGCCTAAATAGCATTAAATAGATTCAGATCTGCTGAATCTAGCCTGTTTTTTATTAATGCGAGCACTAAATCAGCCATCTTACATTAAGAAAGGCTCCCCTGGACTCTTGTGGCAAAAGAGTGGGGATCCAGCCTTGTCTGAGTTGGAGATTGCTGGAGAAAAGTTCATTGTGTACTTTCCTATTGACAGATTATCTTAAAATTGTTTAATTTTGCCTGTATTTAAGCCTCATGTTTGCTTATCACTGCACATTGCGCAAAGGGGGTTAGCAGTGCCCTAAATAGATGCAAATACCTTGAAACACAATGTTTCCCTAGACAACTGTCAGTGGAACCTTCATAAGCTTCTCTGTTACACTCAAGACAACTTAGTTGCACACTGAGCAGCGTTGTCACACCTATCATCCACAAACCTCAATTTAACAATCCTTGATAGTTCTAACATAAAAAACGGTCACTCTAGCCCACTCCCTTCCCTAACTGCTGATATGGTAAAAATCTGCTGTAATGGACAGACAGTTTCCCATCATTTCTCCAGACAGCCTGATTAACATGGGAGTGCTCAGGCGATGTAGTAATTGCCCCACGTATACTGACAACCATTTACTCCTACAGCAAACAAATACCCTATGTGAGAGATGTTAGAAAAATATGTATTAATGTATATGTTTATTGCTTATTAGAAGCTAGAAGGGTTAACATATTTCATTCTATTTTATGTACAGCTTAATTCTGTATGAAATTATAAGATGCTTTTTCAAACTGCAGTATGTTTTCTGAAATTGCAAGATGCTCTCTGACCTAGTATTTGCTAGCACAGCAACATTCATGTTTATGCCTTTTGGAAATGTACTGAGAAGCAGGTGATTATCTGCTAGGTCAGGAAAATGAATGAATAGTGAATGAATAGAACAATACTGTTTTTTATAATGTGACTGAATATAAACAATCAGCCCTGTTCGTGTTATGAGAACATGCACAGCTGTGGAAAAGAAGAGATACATCAGACAAAGACTGCTTGAAGAAATGAACTGTAATCTGTACTTGCTTTGTGCTCGAATTAGCCATAGTACCTTGAATGGTAACATTGCATAGTGGGAAAGTTGTATCTGACCGGTGGTCATCAAGGCCATGTTGTTTTTCTTAGGAAGTTTTTTTGTGAACTTGATATGCCAGCAGAAAATCATGGGCAAACAGCTGCTGAGAAATAATATTGAAAGAACTTGTGATTTATTATGTCAGCTTAGTAGGCAATACCTTGTAAGAAATGTATAAAAGTAGTTTCACTTCCTGATTTTAGTAAGACAAACTCTGTATTAGCACGTTTTTGTCTCCTTGCTGCAAGATTAAAGTGCCTTAACCTGAACCTGCCGTGTATTGATCATTTTGAAGTTATTTTTCCTTTGGCAGATTGGTCCTTCGGACCGGAAACTCTCACTTCGCCTCAGGTCAGATGGGCCAGGTGGCATGAAACTGTACGGGGAAGAAACCACATCGGTTCTTCTGCTTTGAAAGACCTCCGACTGAATTGTTGTTCAAAAGAGGCCAGACACTTTTCTGATCTGCGACTGGAGGACAAGTTGCTGTATGAACCAGGAGTGGGTCAATCACAGAGGCTCAGGTAAGGTGAGATTTACCTTTTTTCTGTTTTAGATCAGGGACTTGATTGGAAATATCTGTCAGGAGATTTGTTGTTGTACAAGTCAGGGACAGAAAGATTGCAGTCTTGTCATAGATCAGGGAAACAGAATAGGTAAGACAGTTATTCTAGGTAAACTGTGAAACAGAAAAATCGTGGTACCACGTGAGAATAAGAAGGGTTACGTAACATTTTTTTTTTTAACAATCAGAACAATATGGGTAATAAGTGCACAAAAATTTCCCAAAACCCACCGCTAACCGAAGATGCAAAATACATGCAATTACAGCGTGCCAATAATGTTAGATACTATACAAAATGGGTTAATAAATATGAATTTAATTGTAAATTAGGAAAATCCTCACTTATTAAACTTGTCAAACAGCTTAAAACTGATGCAAAAGGTCAGGTAAAAAAACAACATCAATTGGGTATTCCTCAGGCACATAGGTGGATTGAGGAAGCAAACCGTAGAGAACAGAAAAGTAATAATTCAAAAGCTATGTTTCTAGATAAAGAAGACAATAATTTGGTGATAGCATCAGCCTCTCCAACCCCTCCGCTTCCTGCATCAGAATATGAAGCGAGTGGACAAGCTGATCCACCTCCGCTATACCCGGCTGTTATCGCAAAGCCAAGACCGTATGTTAGAGATCCCATCGAGACTAGGTCTCGAACACGTAACTTAAGAGGGGATACTGAGTTATATGAAATAAACAAAAATTCACGAGCTATGAGTGAAGAAGTGATATGTCCACTCATAGAAGTACCAAATCCACAGGCAGGACAAGCAGGACAGGACCCGACTCTCCTAGTATATAGACCATGGACACAGAAGATATCCAGAAAGCCACAGAGGGAATTCCCCATCCAAAAGTTAATTTTAGAAAATTCTTAGAAGACTTACAGGGCATGAGGTTAAGTTATCATTTGAATGGAGAAGAAGTAGAAAAAGTAGTCAGACAAATCGTAGGTCCAGATTGGCAAATGATCAGTGGCAACTGGAATCCCCATGACGCAGAACATAAGCCACTCCCACATAGTAACGCAGAACTGGATAACAGAGTGAAAGGTCTAACAGACCGAATCTCTGAAAAATGAAAGCCTAGGGCAGACTGGACTTGCATTAATCAATGCATCCAACAGGAAGGTGAAACTGTTGACAGATATTATGCTAGATTATTAGAGTGTTTTAATAACCATTGTGGAATGCAGGTACTTGAAGATCAAACACATGATTCCCCATATCAGCAGCAATTAAAGAATGCATTTTTGAAAGGCAGTATTTTGCCTATAAGCAGCTTTATTACAAAGCACATGGTAGGCCATCGTACAAGTAGATTACAGTCACTACTTGAATATGCTAGGCATGCCGAAAGGCATTTTAATAGTAAAAAGAAAAAGAAAGCCCAAGTATTTGCTGTAGAAGATGGAGCAGAAGTTTATGTAGTACAGTCTGGGAAAAAGGGCAAGACAAATGCCCAGGGAAACAAACAATCTGACAAACGATCAGAAGAGTTTGAAGAGAGAAAGAAAAGGGGTGAGTGTTTTAAATGCGGAAAAAAGGGACATTTAGCAAGGGATTGCAAGCAAAACAAGAAGGTAGCCATGGAAGATAAGGAGGGTGAGGACTGACTATATGATAGTCAAGAATCACTAGAAGGGAATAACCAAGAAAAGACAAATGCAAATGTGATAGAGGGAGTAGAGAATGTGATAAAAGAAATAGAGGAAGTACAAGAAATCACCAATGGTGAAGAAAGTGAAATTTTGGACTTAGCATTATTGAGCCTAGAGCTCTATTTAGCAGACACAAAGCCGGAAGTTACACTTCTGGTAGAGGGGAGGGAAGTTAAATTCCTGTGTGACTCAGGGGCTTCACAAACCCTGATACATCCTTCCAAACTACCAGAAAATTTGGAATCACTTGACTACATATTAGTGAAAGCAACTAATAGACAGATGTATCGGGAGCCACTCTCCCATAACATAGCAATAACTGACCCTGTTTCAGGGATGACCCAGAAAAGCAAAATTGTTGTTTCTGCAAAATACCCAGTGAACCTTTTGGGCAGAGATCTCATGCAGATATTTGGCATAGCAGTAGTACCGACTATGCAGGGTATGGAAGCACAGCGACAAATGGATACTTTTGTGGTGCGACCGGAGGGTGAAACATTTTATTGGTGCAGCCAGGACTTAGTCACAACTGGTCCAGGGGCAGTAACCGAAGAACTGATGAATGTAGCCATCAGTAAGTTCCCCTCCCTTGACACTGATAAACAGCATTTGTTGCACTGTACTCTGTATTATTGTAGCACACCAGGACCTGATAAGGAATATGAGCAAGAACTGTTTAAAAACCATGCAAACAGATTAGTATTACGTAATCTGTACTGGGATACAGAAGGGAACAGTGTAGTTAGCTGTTCATTGCCCCAGGAATTCTTTGTACTCTATAAATCTAATCGATTACCACATGTTAGTTTAACTAAAGACAAGAATGTGAGATGGGCAGATCTTGGAGAAAAAGTCACTAAGTGGGAAAAACAAACAGAGTTAGAATTATTAGAACAGGGAGTACAAAAGCAGAAGCTAAACTGGATAACACAGACACACCCAGCTGTACACTTGCAGTCTAGTGAGGACAGCTGATTAGCACTCTTACTAGAAGAGGAAGAAAAAGCTTTACGGAGCATACCAGAAACTCTCTGGTCAACAGGGAAATCAGATGTAGGACTAATTCATACAGCAGGATCAGTTACCATTACGCCAAAATCAGCATTCAGACCTCAAAAGAGATAGTATCCCTTAAGGAAGGATGCAGAAATAGGAATCAAACCTATAATAGCAGCTTTACTTAAGGAAGGAGTACTGGTAGAATCTCCCAATTCACCATGTAACACACCCTTATTTCCTGTTAGGAAAGCAAATGGAGAATGGCGTATGGTCCAAGACTTACAAGCTGTAAATGACACAGTAATACCTAGAGCACCTATGGTGCCAGATCCGCACACCTTGTTGAATGATTTAAAACCTCAACAGAAGTATTTTTCTGTGGTAGACATTAGCAATGCATTCTTTTCAATACCGATACACCCTGACAGCCAACATTGGTTTGCATTTACATTTCAGGGGAAAAGGTACACATACACGCGACTACCACAGGGGTATTGTGAAAACCCAACAATATTTGCACAAGAGATGGCAAGCAACTTGGCGGGATTTAGCCCACCATGAGGCAGCCAAATTCTACTTTATGTAGACGACATCCTGCTGGCAGCCCCTACCCAGCAAGAATGCAGGGAAGATACCATAGCATTACTACAATTTCTAGCCACTCAAGGACACAAAGTAAACAAAAACAAATTGCAGCTTTGGAGAAAACAGGTTAAATACCTGGGATATGTAATATCCAAAGAAGGCAGAACATTAGATGAAGATAGGAAAATAGCAATTTTACAAGCACCCAAACCGATTACCAAGAAGGAAATGATGTCCTTCCTGGACACGACTAATTTCTGTCGGAGTTGGATTCCAAACTATGACTTGGAATCTGCTCCACTGACCAACTTAATATACAAGGAGCCTATGGCAGCACAAGATTTATTACAATGGACACCAGAAGCAGAATCAGCTTTCTGCAAACTGAAACAACTGATAGCATCCTCATTAGTTTTAGGATTACCAAACTATCATAAACGTTTTTTCCAAACTGTAGATTGTAAGCAAGGTTACATGACATCAGTGTTAACACAGCAGCATTGGGATAAGCAACACCCCATAGCTTATTATTCATCACAGCTGGACCCAGTGGCGCGATCCCTGCCCCACTGTGTACAAGCAGTAGTTGCAGCTGCAATGGCAGTACAGGCTTCGGCCTCAGTAGTGTTGTTCCACCCTCTCACATTGACAGTGCCTCATGCAGTCACAATTATTTTACTGCAAGAAAAAGTAGCACATCTTTCTCCTGCTAGACATCTTTCCTGTATGACTATACTCTTGAGCCAACCTCATATGACAATTGAATGATGTACAACTTTAAACCCGTCTACCTAGCTTCCGACCCCTGCAGATGGCACACCACACAGCTGCCTGCAGGAGATTGAGCAAAAGACACTGCCTAGAAAAGATCTAATGGATGTTCCCTTGGATGATGCCGAGGTGACATATTACATGGACGGCTCATGCAGAAGGGGTCCTACAGGACAGAATCTAGTGGGGTATGCAATAGTCTCTGATACTGAGATTTTAGAAGCAAAGTCTTTACCACACAACTTATCTGCACAGGCAGCAGAACTGATTGCTTTGACAAGGGCATGTACCTTGGCAAAGGGTAAATGTGTGAACATTTTTACTGACAGCCGGTACACTTTTTCTACTGTACATGTTTTTGCGCAACAGTGGAAAAATAGAGGAATGATAACATCTACTGGTAAACCGATTAATCATACACAATTTATTTTAGATTTGTTAGAATCTATTCAGTTACCTCAGAAAGTAGCTATTTGTAAACGCGTAACTCATACTAAGCAACAGGATAGGATTTCAAAAGGTAATAAGAGAGCTGATATAGCTGCAAAGCAGGCAGCTTCAGCTTCAGAAGTATTTCTCTTGAGTGAGGAATTACAACCTTCTGAGATTTTAGATTTAGAAATGTTAAAAACAATGCAGATACTTACTACAAGTGTAGAAAAACAGAAATGAATAAAACAAGGAGCAATTCTTGAGAAAGGGCTGTACATCTCCAAAGAAGGAAAAACAATTCTGCCGTCTAACTTGTTTAGATATGCAGCTTTGTTGAGCCATGGGCAGTGCCATGTCTCAACAGGGGGGATGGTACAGTTAGTGAACCAAGTGTTCACTGCATATGGATTTACAAACTACACAAAAAATTTTTGTGCAGCATGCCATGTGTGTAACATGCATCATGTACAGGGGGCACTGAAGCCTAAGCAAGTGAGTTTCCCAACACTACCGTACCCATTCCATACTATCTGTATGGATTTCATAGAACTAAACAAATGTGAAAATAAGAAATATTGTCTTGTCATTATAGATATGTTTTCCAAATGGGTGGAAGCTTTTCCGACCAAAAATCCAGATGCAGCTACTGTTGCAAAAGTCCTTGTTAAAGAAATTATTCCTAGATTTGACATACCGGAAAAAATCTACAGTGACAATGGCACACACTTTGTAAATCAAATCATACAACAGTTGAGCCATTATTTTGGAATTTCCTTAAAGAACCATTGTGCATACCACCCCCAATCCGCAGGATTAGTAGAGAGGCATAATGGGGTTCTGAAAAAATAAGCTTAGGAAATTGATTAGTGAGACACAGAAGAACTGGGTTCACTGCCTGCCTCTGGCATTGTTGAGCATGAGAACTGTTCTAAATGCAAAGGGGTTAACTCCTTTTGAATTACTGTTTGGGAGGGCATATTATATACCTCAGTGGAAACCTCTCATGCCTGCAGACCAGGAGGCTGACAGTTCACTTGCAGAATACATGAGACAACTTCTAAGCAATAAACAACTTTTGCAGTTAAATTCTGTTTCAGATAAAGAACAAACCAGACCATCGGAAGCAGCAGTAGTCCCAGGCACATGGGTCTGGGTGAAGGTTATTAAGAAAAGAAATTGGACCACACTGAAGTGGGAAGGGCCATACCAAGTGCTACTGTCAACACCCACTGCAGTCAAGATCGCAGAGCGAGCATCCTGGATTCATCTGACACACTGTAAATTGGTTAAAAACTTTGAACTGGACAAAAAACTTGTTACTGTTACACAAGAACAAAATGACTAGATACGGAGCAAATAGAAATGCTGAACAACCTCAGAAGTATTGCATGATCATACTTCTGACCATATTGATAACATTAATCTTTATGTTGTGGCCTTTCCTTTTTCCAGCCACACGAGCTGAACTGAATAAACGTGAATCATTCATAGACTGGCATCCGAACTTTAACACTTATCAAGCAATTAAATATGTGTATGCTGAAACTTTTAATGTTTCGAATTGCTGGATCTGCACAGCTATACCAACAGCATACGGGGGATTATTAATGACTGCTGTCCCCCTAGGGGTCAATGAGACCTGGGAAAATTTGCTTTTTGATACTACAACTGTAAAATCACAAGACAAAATAGCATTGTACCTGCCTGTTACACAAAAGGGAATTGTATGTTTTTACAAAAATGATACTGTTCAGGTAGGTTGGAGTAATTGTAATGTGACTATTCCTTACAAATGTTATACCAAAGCCAATAATGCAGGTTATATCTGTGATACAAATTATGACTCATATCTCGAGTTGATTCATAAGACTATTGATGCGATACAGCGTAATCCTGTACTTTTAAAACAACTATCTATTATTGATAAGAAAATGTTTCATGCAAGGCAAGTGTATATTAATACTAAAGTAGAGAATTGTTATTTTGTTTGTGGGAAAAAGGCATACAAATGGTTACCTGAGAACTGGTTCGGCAGTTGTTTTTTGGGTTACCTGGTTCCAGCCATACGACACACTGCAGTCTTGCCTCAGGGAAAAATTCTAAATGTCAGAGAGGTCACCAAGAAAACCAGAAATCCAATAAGAAGGCCTGAAAATCCAGTGGGATGAATCGAAGCAGGCTGGAGAAACCATAATTCCATAAAAAATAAAGACAAACTGACACACATGGACTTGAGTGACACTATCATATCGTGGGCAGGTATAGCCCCTGCATATGGCGCAGTGAAATCAATTTGGGAGCTGAGAAAACTGTCCAAACTTCTTGAAGTAATGAGTAATGGAACTTTTTCTGCTCTCGAGTTAAAGACTGATGAACTAAATGCTATGAGAACTGTGGTGCTTCAAAACTGCATGGCTCTTGACTTCACCCTAGCAGCGAAAGGTGGTATATTCGCTTTAATAAAAGAGGAGTGCTGTTCGTACATTCCTGACAACCAGCATGAGATAAACAACCATCTTGAGGTGATTCAGCAAGTGTCATCCATGACCAAACCAGGCCCAAAACCACTGACGGACTTTTTCCAGAATTTGTTAGGGGGGGTGGGGTAGCATCAAAATGAACATCCTGATTGCCATTTGTGTGGGATTACTCCTATTAGGAGTGTGCGTTTGTTGTGGTATTCTTTGCATGAAAAGATTGATCAAAGATTTTATAGACATGTCAGTTTCTGAGACTTTATATCAAAGTACTGAAATTGAAGAACTGTTGAAGAGTGAAACATTTTCATAAGTTTAAACTGAATGACTCTCTTAACTGCAAATTCTGAACAGAAAGAGGTTAGGAGAAGAAGCAACTGTTTATGCTTTTGAAAAATAGAATAAAAAGTATTAACAGGGGGAAATGTTAGAAAAATATGTATTAATGTATATGTTTAGTGCTTATTAGAAGCTAGAAGGGTTAACACATTTCATTTTATTTTATGTACAGCTTAATTCTGTATAAAATTATAAGATGCTTTTTCAAACTGCAGTATGCTTTCTGAAATTGCAAGATGCTCTCTGACCTAGTATTTGCTAGCACAGCAAAATTCATGTTTATGCCTTTTGGAAATGTACTGAGAAGCAGGTGATTGTCTGATAGGTCAGGAAAATGAATGAATAGTGAATGAATAGAACAATACTGTTTTCTATAATGTGATTGAATATGAACAATCAGCCCTGTTCGTGTTATGAGAACATGCACAGCTGTGGAAAAGAAGAGATACATCAGACAAAGGCTGCTTGAAGAAATGAACTGTAATCTGTACTTGCTTTGTGCTCGAATTAACCATAGTACCTTGAATGGTAACATTGCATAGTGGGAAAGTTGTATCTGACCGGTGGTCATCAAGGCCACATTGTTTTTCTTAAGAAGGTTTTTTTTCTAAACTTGATATGCCAGCAGAAAATCATGGACAAACAGCTGCTGAGAAATAATATTGAAAGAACTTGTGATTTATTACGTCAGCTTAGTAGGCAATACCTTGTAAGAAATGTATAAAAGTAGTTTCACTTCCTGATTCTAGTTGGACAAACTCTGTATTAGCACGTTTCTGTCTCCTTGTTGCAAGATTAAAGTGCCTTAACCTGAACCTGCCATGTATTGATCATTTTGAAGTTATTTTTCCTTTGACAGAGATATAAGTGCACTATTAAATTGGAATCACTTCTCTCATGTAACAACAAATGAGTTAATAAATGGGTTGTAAGCGCACACTCTTCACCTTTCACACAAACTAAAGACATGGCACATAGACCCACATATGTGGAGGTACTCACTAGAACTCATGCAAAAGTTCAGAGGCCTCCCAAACATAAACAAAGTGGACACAAATAGAAACCACTACACATAATAACTCATACAAATATGTCTCAACAAATAAGCTCCTAAGGCAAAACACCTCTAAACCAAATGTCCTGGTCATAAGCGACTCCATAGTGAGACACACAGATGTTCCTTCCCCTCAACAGGCTGGACAAGAAGAAGGTCACAGTCAACCTGTTAGGTGCCAGGATCTGTCAGATCATGCATGCACTCAAGTCACTCAGCAAATACTGTTATGACTCGGTCATAATTCATGTTGGAGTGAATGACTTTAGATGTAACTCTCTGGAGCGCTAGGGAAAAGAGAGACATGACCAAAGTCTCAGACTCTATGTTCCAGGCAGATATGACCCTAGCCCTAACCAGCATTCTACCTTCTCCCTGGATGATGCCATGGTAGAAACAAAACAATGATCGACTTCAACAATTGGCTTAGCTTTTGGTGTCAGTCCAGAGGATTCAGTGTCTGTCAGCCTTGGATGAATGCTTTGCCAGAGATGGTCTGTACCTGTCTTCTCTAGGCTTTTGGATACTGACAAAGGTGCTTGCCCCCCCCCCAGTGCATTTTCTAGGCAATGTCAAAACAACAAAATGTCTTATGTAACAAAATCCACCCAAGGCAAACTCAAGATTCTGCTGGTTAATGCTAAAAGTCTAAACATGAAGCTGCAATCCCTGGAAGTACTCCTCACCTTGGAAGATGCTGATATTTGTGCAGTCACTGAGACATGGTTAAAGGCACCACAGCTGTATAAGGCTGCAATGCTTTCCATACATTCAGACCTCAAAATAAGAGTGGGGAAAAAAAACAAAGGTGGTGGGGAATCCATCTTCATTAAAGCCAAGTACTCCTGGGGACTGCTTAAACAGTATGACTCTCTCGAACTATTCCATGTCCAATTAATTCTAGGTGAAATACCCTACCACATCATTACTAGTTATAGGTCCCACACCATGAACCAAGAAAGGCACACCACTTACCTAGACTTACTGGAATCACTCTCCATACCTGTATTTTCTGTGTTTGTCATCTAGAATTCAAATGACATGCCTGTCGATGCTCACAGTTGCATGGGAGCAAGAACACGTAAACACTACTTTGAGTACCAGTTGTCTTATATTTTTCCTTGAGATATTTTTGAAGTGAGACATCATGGCTGGAGAAGGAGAGGGTAGTATGCCTTTCAATCACAAAGGTGGTGTGAGATGGAGCCCAAGATTTTTCTTGACATTCTCTATAAGGACTACAGCTGGAGTCTTCTACAGGAGGGATTTACCGGGTCATTGTATAAGGCTGATGTCTGGAATAGTTTGAGCAAGGCTATCATCTGTGCTACTGGCATTCCACAAATGGTGGAACAGTGCTGTTACCATTACAGTGACATGAGATGTTACAATCCTGACCTCCTTTGCTGATGGGAGGACAAAATTAAGGAGCAGCCACCCCCTCATTACTGTAAGTATAACTTATTTTAGCTATGCAAATAACTTGCCACTGCATGCCACCATCAAATTTTCATTATGATCTTTTTTTTCAAGCCCCTGAAGAGATAGAAAGGAATAGGCAGATGCACAGGAGCAGACTAGAGCAGCTAAGAAAATGCAGAGGTGAGTATACATACTGTCATAAAAATATGTGGCTTCTAATTGTAGCAGTAGTAGGCATTAAAAAATAACGTATAACTTCCATACACCAGTGCCACATCTGTCAATAATGTCAAAGATCAAAGGCAGTAGTATGACTATGCAGTATTAGAAGTGTTTCTTCATGCATCCCTCCACTTGCATACCTCTCAACTGTCCGGACTTTCGCAGAATGTCCAGATTTTTGCCTCATATTTTTGGACTGTGCATTATAAAAGTTATGGTTTTCTGACAAATCATTGAGGACTGAAATCACTGAATAATGACAAACATTGGACTTTCAGACTTCACATTATTCATAAAATGCATGCTAGCATCAATATGTTATTCTATTTCTAGCAACATTCTAAGTTTATAAGAGCAATATTTAAAATCTGTTCTTGATTCTGGGCCTTTGTGCCCCTGTTAATTTTGGCTCTGTCCAGATTTCTTGTGTTTAGAGGTTGAGAGGTATCTGTATAGGTAGGCAAGTGGATCTTCATGTGAAGTTGATGAGGGTGTCAGTGGGTTCAGTTCCCACCCCACCCCCATATATTATTGTGAGCATGAAAAACATTCCATGTATATTTTCTGAGCAGCAGAATCAATGCTGTAGTACACAATTTCTTTATGTAAGATTATTATTGGATCGCTGGGCATTTCAAAACTTAGAATAGGATTGGCTGCTTTGTTCAAGCCAAAGCCAGAAATATGTCAGTATGATTACTCTTTATATGGTTAGCATTCTCAATGCATCTTTGACCACAGGCACACATTGCTCTACATAAATAGCTCCCGCCATTAATTTTCTACCTGTAATACTACATATATGTCTGCCTGTTGCACTCACCCTCTTTCTCTCGATATATATATATATATATATATATATATATATATATATATATATATATATATATATATATTAGAACATCAAAGTTTCACAACTTCGAATGTTCTAATATCGACCCCTATTCAGCGAACGCTGAAAATAGAGACGCTGCGGAACACCGAGTTTCTTACTAGGAAAAGAATTTGGTTGGTCGTTCATGTGGCTTTGCTATGTTCAGTACTGTGGTGGAAAGTTACGGGTCGGGATCAGGTAAGTGTGCGATTGTGTGGACGTGAGGGTTAGGGCGCAGGGTAGGTAAGTTAAGGTTAGGGCACGGGCCAGGTAAATGTGTGATTGTGTGGACGTGAGGGTTAGGGCAGGGTAGGTGAGTTAGGGTTAGGGCACGGGTGAGGTGAGTGGGCGATAGTGACGGACCTTAGGGTTAGGGTTTGGGTTAATGTAAGTGGATAGCTAGTGGTGTGTGTACAGTCTAGTGTAGGGTTAAATGTAGGATTTTAGGTGTATGTGTGTGGAATATATATATATATATGTATATATATATATATATATATATATATATATATATATATATATATATCTCAATAGTTAGAATGCATATTTCACTGTGTTTGTATTTCTCTTTCCCTACCCTCTCTGTTGCTATCCTCTTTCTTACATGTTTTTTTTTTTTTTGGTTTCTCTCCACAGCAACCTGCATCAGCCCATTGGCAAGGCCCCCACAGGTGGGAGCAGCAGCATCTCCACCCTCACCAGTGGAAGGACCTAGTACATCTGGATCCAAGCCTGCCATAGTTGCCTCCATACCTCCTGCCCTACCTGAACCACCCGCATCAGGTAGCCTTGTTGGTAAAGGTACCAGTGTGAGTGAAAGTGACAACCTTGTCACCCACCATCAGCTGGCAGATTGTAGGGGATATCATCAAGAGGTGGTTAAATTCAAACATTGCCCATATGGAAGTTATGCTCTGGTGAGTCATTGAGGTGACTCATTGAGTTTTGCCCCTGCCGCTGCCCAGCACTTGCTCCATCTTCAGTGACAGGAGCCTGTGTTGATAGTACTCAGGGTGACAAGGAGTGTCCTACTCTGTCTCAGCTGGCAGACACTGCATCTGTGAATACCCAGTTCAATTCCCCCAAATGGATGGTCCTCTCTCATTTGTGTCCATTCCCATCCCTTTTGGTTTAACAATCCTTTCTTCACCACTGGCTCTCCTCTGTTTGATGTCTCTTTCACCACTGCACCCCCCCCCCCCACACACACATTGTATTACTTCATGCCATGTTATCACTGGCTCTCTCTCTCCCTAATCTGTCTCTGTTACCTTCTTCTTAGTTCCCTTACCCTTCTTGAACTATCCTTTCTCTTAAAAAACAAACAAACAAACAAATAAATAAATAAACAACAAGGGACACCTGTCCCACAACAAATGATTATTCCTGCTATGCCTCCTCCATCCTGCTCATTCCTTATTTGCTTACTTTCTGTTCCACCCTCTGTCTGCTTCCCCTTTTCATCTTTGTTTTGTATTCTCACCTGCAACTTTTAATCTAGTCAAAAATAGATAAGCAAACTATATACATGCTCAAAAAGCACTTATAAAAGAATTGTGTGTTTGTAGTCATATGGCACAGGAGTTGCAAAGAGCATCCTCAATCACCACATCTTCTTCTTCTTCTTCTTCTTTCGGCTTTTCCCGGTTGGGGGTCGCCACAGTGGATCACCTTGTCCGCACATTGAATGGCAGTGGAGTTTTACAGTGTCGAGTTGCCAGCCCGGCGCCCAACCTTCCACAGAAGGCACACTCACACGCACACCTAGGGCCAATTTAGAGTATCCAATCCACCTGCAGCATGTCTTTGGGATGTGGGAGGAAACCGGAGCACCCGGAGGAAACCCACGCGACCACAGGGAGGACATGCAGACTCCGCACAGAAGGCACCCCAGCCGAGGATCGAACCGGAGAACCTCTTGCTGTGAGGCGGCAATGCTAACCACTGCACCACCGTGGCCGCCCATCCTCAATCACCACATCTAATCAATGAAAAATGGAGGTGTTTGTTGTATAGCAAAAATTAATTACAATTTATGTTATGCACTGCAGATATTGTCATATTTCACGCAAATGAACTGAATGCTGTTGTACTGCAGCTGTCAGATATGAAATGGAGTAAAGCTTATGCCTTTATTCTGACTGCTGCCATGGATCAGCTTGTTAATGACCTGATTTGTACACTGTCAGTATACAGAGTGGGGTGTTCCAATCTCCTCATTTTTACATTTTATTTTACTTTTCTGCCTCTGTTCTGTCCATGTGTAACAATCCCCTGATATGTGTTTCCCTGACCTCTTCCGTATGACTTCCACAATAGCTCACCTAGTTAATGCTGTGATAAAGAGAATATCACTAGAGAGACCCATGTGTTCAAATTCCTTAAGGGCTGTCATTTAATTACGGCTTTCAATCTTGTTGTGTAACATTCCTATGTTATGTGTTTCTCTGACCCCTTACGAATGACTTCTGCAATAGTTCACTTAGCACTGTGTGTACAAGAATATCACAGCATACTGGGTTGAAATTCTTAAAGGGCTGACATTGTGTTTTCCATTACATTTACCATTATAGTACAGATACACAGATAATATAAAAATTAGATGATGCCAGGAGTAATGTAGGTTGGTACATCATATTATTTTGCTGTAACCCCCCTATCCTGTCTGAGTTTCACACTGCTAATGTTGGGGGTTTTCAGAATGAGGTCTGTGTATGTGGAGGTGTTCTGCATCCATATTATGTTTACCAATCCCTGTTGCAGTCATCTGTCAGTTTATTTTGTTTTTGTTGTCCCACCACCTCTATACTCAGCCCTTACCAATCCTACTTTGGTCCCTAGCACATTTTTCTGCATATGTTTTACTTGAATCACTACAAAAATTCAGCACATTAGTATTACCGTCTTTGTGTACTGGCTCAAACATATTCTCCATGTTAAGTGTCTATATTCTCACATTGATGAGGATGTCAGTGGTTCAATTCCCACCCCACCCCCACACACTGTTGTGAGCATGAAAAACATTTAATGTATATTTTCTGACCATTAGTGTCAGACAACAACACTAGATGTGTAAGACCAGTTTTTACAACAGCTTCTCATGCTTTTCTCTGGCCACATAATGTCTAACATGATCATAGTGCTGCTATGATGAACTTTGTTTCATTGAATATTGTGTTTAAAATAGTACTGCATTTATCTGCTTATTTATTTGTTCACTGAAAATTGTGAGCTCTCTCTCTGTCTGCAGTTAGTTTATTCTTCTCACTTCATTGATATTCGGTGTAAAAGTCTTAGCCTAGAGGTTTTTCTCTGTGCCTTAAAGTCTTAGTCCCTTATCTCTGAAATTATTTCTGCTGAATAGTTGCATACTTGAGCTGTTTGATTAGCTTTTACATACTTACATCAACTTTATTACAAGCTGAGATAAGTACAAACTTGCAGTGTTATAAGATAGTACTGCATTTTATTTTTTCTGTTTATTGTTTCATTGAATATTGTGTTAAAAACAGTACTGCATTTATCTGCTTATTTTTTTGTTCACTGAAAATTGTGATCTCTCTCTCTCTCTCTCTGTCTGTAGTTATTTTTTCCCACCTACCCTCCATGTCCTTGTTGTGGTATTAATCTTGACGGCTTTGGAATTGACCGCCCCTCCTGTAAATTTGTGTTTGAACACTCCTTCTGGGCCCATCTCATTTGCTCACTCAACCGAGTACAGTGAGATCATATTTTGATTTCAGACACTCCTACCATTCCCATCTGTTCAGTCCTATCCCAGCTCTATCCTAGTCTAGTCTCATTAGCTCATCCTGCCTAATACAGAGAGAACATTTGAGTAGGCATACCCACTTAGGCCCTCAATTGTCTGATTGAAGACTGCTGGAACAGGACTCAGTTCTGAGGTTTTTTACTGGTTAATAGGGTAATTTGTTTAAATCAGTTTGCTTGTTTTCTATTGTTATATATGAAAAACAAACAAACAAATTTGCACTTTATCTGCTTGTACTGTATTTGCGTTTCTTCCTACTTTATTACCTTATTTTGCTTTTGCCTCTTCTTAAAAGTACTCAATTGTGTTTAATCCGCTGCATTTATTACTGCCTGGTAGTAGCCTGATTAAATTGTAACTGTTATTCTAAGTCTTTTGGTTAAAGCACTTGGGCTTCAGACCAGTTATTTTACATTAAGAAGGTATGTGGTCTGCACTGTTGTGGCAGGACAGGCAGCTTACATCCTTCTAAGTTGGGAATTGCTGATTGAAGGCGCAGTGTCTGTTATTCTAAAAGTGTATTAGTTCTGGTTTAAGCACTTGGGCTCCAGGCTAGTTATTTTACATTAAGAAGGTTTGTGGTCTGCACTCTTGTGGGAGGGGAGGCTAGATTCTATCCTTCTGAGCTGGGAATTTATGGTTAAAGGCTTACTTTTGCATCTTTCAACTTTTCCCGGTTAGGGGTCGCCACAGCGGAACTCCGGTCCACTAATGATTGGCAGTAGATTTTTACATGCCGAGTTGCCAGCTCTGATGCACAACCTTCAATGAAGGTATGCCTATTCACGCATGTCTCCCCACAGAAGATGCTCTAGTTGAGAATCGAACAGGACAACATCATACTGTGAGGCGACAAAGCTACCGCAGCACCACCACCACAGTGTGCCTGCTTATTTGAACTGTTTTTCTGATATTGGTGCACCTTGTCTGCTGTATCATAGACTAGATTCAGGCCTGCTGAATCTTGCTTTGTTTGTATAACTTGAGCACTAATCCAGGCCATCTTTTTGTGGAGAAGGTTCCCCTGCACCCTAGTGGCAGGAGTGTGCGGTTAGAACTTGTCAGATTGAAGACTGCTGAAACAGGGCTCAGTTTTGAGTTTTTTTACTGGTTAATTGGGTAATTTGTTTAAATCACTTTGCTCATTTTCTATTATTATTAAAAAAATTGAACTTTATTCACCTGCTTTTACTGTTAATGTGTTTCTTCTCACTTCATTACCTTATTTTGCTTGTGCTTCTTCTTAAAAGTACTAAAATGGTTTGTGGACTGCATTGTTGTGGCAGGACAGGTAGCTTACATCCTTCTAAGTTGGGAATTGCTGATTGAAGGCTCAGTGTCTATTATTCTAAAAGTGCATTAGTTCTGGTTTAAGCCCTTGGGCTTCAGGCCAGTTATTTTACATTAAGAAGGTTTGTGGTCTGCACTCTTGTGGGAGGAGAGGCTAGATTCTGCCCTTCTGAGCTGGAAATTTCTGTTTAAATGCTTATTGTGCCTGCTTATTTGATCTGTTTCTTTCTGAAATGTGTGCACCTTGTTTGCTGTATCCTAAAAGTTAGTAGTTTACTGGCCATTTTGGGCTAATTTCTATCTCTTTCATTTCCCTGCTATAAAAACTGCATTTGCGTGATTTTGCGTGCCTGGCAGCACCGGTTACCTAGGGTTAAACTATTCCCGACTCCACAAAGTCTACTCTTCAATTTTTCCCTTGGAACTAGACAAACTTTCAACTTAGCACTCAAACCATTCATTTCACAGCCCAGAACTTACTCAAAACTCATAGTAAGCACTAATTAACCCTAGCACTAGACCCCGTATACTGTCTAGAAGGACAAGGCTCTCTATTCGTCCCTACCAGCCAGTCAGTAAAACAGCTCACTTTACCTATTCAGGCATGTCCAAAGGGCAGTTTCAGGTGTACTCTCCAGTCCAACTGGTGAATCTGGGCATTTTGAGGCAATGTTACAACTGTTTCATGTACACAGATAACCCTCTCCTCCTACCACCAAACACTAATATATGCGATGCAATTATACAGCCAAACTGGAGACAAAGCTCTCTCAACCCAAGACTGGAACTGACAATCAAGAGGAGAAGGAAAATACTTGCAACACACCACCAGCCTCACATAGACCTACTAAACCAACACCGGCAAATAACACACATAAATACACAAAAACATACTCAGAGGCTCTAAATAAAAATCTGCAAAAGCAACAGAGACCTCCAAAGCAGACACCCAAGCAACTTCCACACCCCATCACAAACCATGAAACACATACTTCACATAATCAGCGTGCCACACAATCACAGCCCTTAAGGTAAAATAACATACCCAACACACTAGTAATAAGTGACTCTATAGTCAGGCACACTGATGTCCCACTAACTAGGCTGGACAAGGAGAAGGTTACAGTTAGCTGCATGTTGGGTGCCAGGATCCACCACATAACACAAGCATTCAGGTTGTTCCAGAACAAGTACAAATATGACTCTGTCATTGTCCATGTTGGCATGAATGATCTGAGACGTATCTCCCTGGACTGCATGAAAAGAGACATGGGAGAGCTCTCTGATCATGTAGCCCAGGCCAGTATGACCCTGACCCTGAGTAGCATCCTGCCCTCACCAAGAATGGTGCCACAATATAAAGAAAACATGATCAATTTCAACAATTGGCTAAGTTTCTGGTGTCATTCAAAGGGACTCCAGCATCTGTCCACCTGGGATTACATGCTCGACAAGCCACGTTGCTTCGCAAAAGATGGCTTGCACCTGTCACCCTTTGGCTTTCGATTACTGGCCAAGGCTTTTGCTGCCCCCATGGTGCCTTTTTTAGGCAAGGCTCAAAAGACAAACCCACGACCGTAAATAGCATAAGTAACCAAAAACTGAGGGCAATGCTACTCAACGCCAGAAGTCTAAACCTCAAAATGTATGCACTCGAGGCACACCTCAGTATGGAGAACATCGATATCTGTGCAGTAACAGAAACCTGGTTTAAAGCTCCAGGGAGCACTCTAGCACTACCAGGCTATAACTCATACCATACTTTTCAGCCACAGAGCCCGGACCGAAACACAAAAGGTGGAGGTGTATCTATATTCATCAAGGATACCCACACCTCCAGGTTAGTGGCACAGCAAAATGCCTCAGAGATCACCCATGTGCAACTAACAATGGGCAAAACTGCAATTCAAATTGTAGCTTGCTACAGATCACCCACCATGACCCAGGACCCCCATTCCGCATTTCTGGAGACACTGGCAAATATGAAGGTCCTACCAAATTCCCTAATATTGGGTAATTTCAATTACCCAAACATTAACTGGGAGAACTGCTCAAGTACTAACTCCCTTGCCCAATGCTTCCTAGAATTTATAAACTCGAATGCCCTGGATCAACTGGTCAACACCCCCACCAGAGGTGACAACATATTGGACCTGGTCATCACCAACATGGGTGACCAGTGTTCTACACCGGAGGTTATCCCCTCGCTGGTTAGATCAGACCATAGACTAATCACTCTGGATAGCCACATTCTGCCCCCACCCCCAATCAAGGAAACCACCATGAAAAACTTTTCAAAAGCAAACTTCATGTTACTTAAGACCAAGGTGGAAAGGTTCACATCCCCCATGCTAAAGGACAACGCTATCCAAGCTGCTGAATCCCTTACAAAGGCACTCTATGAGCACCTGCAAGAATGTATGGATTGTGCTATCCCAATCAAAACCAAGACTCACTCCTCCAAGAAAAGGAAACCAGTCTGGTGGACCCATGCCATAAACAAGCTATACAACAGAAGGAAGAAACTAGTACAGAAAACAGTAAAATCCCAAGAAGGAAAGATATCCCTGATCAGTATCAGCAAGAAACTAAGATCCCTCATAAAATCATCCAAGGCTAGCTTCGAAAGAAAAATTGCCAAGGACTCCAAAGATAACCACAAAGCGTTCTTTAGCTATGTCAAGAACCTAAGTGGAAACTCTCAGATCTGCTCTGAGTTAGTACAGAATGGCACAAAATACACTGAACCGACTGATATTGCCAACATTCTGACTGACAGGTTTAGTGCAAACTTCACCCCCCCTCTCACCCCCTAAAAGGCCCATAACCATACCAGAAGAGTGTAGAGCCCCAGCAATCACTGACACACAGGTTAAAACAGCCCTATCCAAAGCCAAAAATACACCTTCAATGGGACCG
This sequence comes from Protopterus annectens, assembly GCF_019279795.1. Classification (NCBI taxonomy): domain Eukaryota; kingdom Metazoa; phylum Chordata; order Ceratodontiformes; family Protopteridae; genus Protopterus; species Protopterus annectens. The sequence continues at coordinate 357,366,387 of NC_056745.1, forward strand.
GATGGTGTCCCAGGCTGTGTCTTACACGAGCTCCAAAATTAACTAACCCCTCACCTAAACACACTGTTCAAACTTAGCCTCTCTACAGGCTACATACCCATAGAGGGGCGCACAGCAACAGTTATCCCACTCCACAAAGGTGGAGCCACAACGAACCCTGAAAACTATCGCCCTATAAGCCTGACTAGCCTGGTCTGCAAGGCTATGGAGCGCATCATCATGGAACTCATTAACAGAGATGTTTGGAACCTCCACACATTGGACCCTATCCAGTTTGGCTTTGTTAAGGGCAGATCATACTTCCTAAACCTGGTGGACATCTTTGAGACAGTTACCAAGGCTTTAGACGAGGGAAAGGAGGTCCACACAGCCTACCTAGACCTCACAAAGGCTTTCAACACCATTCCTCATTCTGGTATTATAAACAAGCTCACCAGCCTGAACATAAACCCCTACATCACGAGATGGATTGTCAATTGGCTCATGGATAGAACCCACACGGTGAGAGTTGCAGGCTCTAGGTCTGACTCTAAACCGGTTACAAGTGGCATCCCTCAGGGCACAGTCCTAGGACCCCCCTCCTATTTGGTATATACTTCTCAGAGGTACAGGCAAGCACAAGAGGACTATGGCATGCCAAGTTCACAGATGACTGCTAACTGGGGGCCATAACTGACTCTCTGGCTGATACAGACATCTTCCAGAAGGGTCTCACTGAGACGGATACCTGGTGTCAAAATCATGGCCTCAAGCTAAATGCCAAAAAGTGCATAGTCATCCCCTTTGGAAAAAACAAAGTATCCATGAACTACCACATACGTGGTAGTCCCCTAAATACAGAAAATGTAATAAGGGATCTGGGGACCAAAGTAGATAGTGATCTCTCCTTTGATAATCATATTGCTAAGGTGGTTAGAAAATCCTTCTATGTTGCCCACCTAATCACAAAAGGGGTCACATCTAGAACAAAAGAGGTTATTGTTCCCCTCTACTCATCACTCATCAGACTCATCATAGAGTACAACCCCATTTGGGATGTACCTTACAAGACACCCCAAACAGATGTCCTATGCAGCCTGACTGAAGAAACTCCGGCTGTACTCGGTTGATACCGCTTACTCAGAGGTGATCTCTGCCTGACATACAAGGCCATGTCCAACCCAGAATTGATGGACATGTTCCACCTAAAAAAAAACAAATCCCCAAGAGCCACACGCTCTAGGGATCTAAACCTCACCACAAAGTTTAATAGGACGTGCTGGAGGGATAGATTCCTGTCCCAGAGACGACTCATGCTTTGGAACAGGATTCCAATCTACATTAGGCAGAGCCCCTCACTAACACTCTTCAAGAGAAACCTTGATGAGTGGATGGGAAGCAGAAAATTTACCCCAAGGATTACTGCAGAGGCTCTGCTGGACAGAGGCACAGGGAACTAATCTAAGGGGGCAGCAAAAGCCAACACATTATGGCTAAGCTTATAGATGCCCTCGGGCAGATAGCCTAGTACTTACCTATGAACCTATGAACTGCTTGTCGCACAAACTAGCCTGTCCACATGCATTCCTAATGAGTTTTGGGGCTCTTCCCAGACACAGTAAGCAGTGCTCACTTGGCAGCAATTGAGGATGCAGCATTTCTGATTCCATGAAAATGATTTGTGTACTTGAACAACAGAGAGAGAACTGTCTGATACTCTTCTGTTGGTATCTGTGACAGCTCCCAGGCTGACTATACAAGCTTCATCTTACTTCCATGATTACTGACACATGTCTGTGGAGTGTTTGTACTAATTTTCCATTTGCAATTTGTTTTAGTTTGAAGTTAATTTTGTTGAGTTTCTTTACTATCCTAAATGGTCCTCACCATTGTTCTAGAAACTTATTTTCAGCAGAAGGTACATATTTTAACACTGTGTCCCCTGTTTTAAATTTCCTAAGTCTGGCATTTTTAATATACACCATAAAAAATCTACTGTCAATCATTAGCGAACTGGAGTTCCGCTGTGGCGACCCCTAACCGGGAAAAGCTGAAAAGACAAACAAACTCTCTGCTGCACCTCTTTGCATATATTCCTTAACTATTTGTGAAACCATTTTTAACCTGTCTTACACGTTTTTGAAGAGTGCTGTTGCAATTTGAATGCTCTTTCCTTTTCCCTTCTTCTTTGTCGTGTTCATCAAGTCCTGGGATGTCTACAATGTAGTAACTCAAATGAGGTGAATCCTGCTAAAGCTTTAGGTATCTTGCTTACAACAAAAGGGTCACAGGGAAGTAAATGATCACAGTTCTTGCCATTTTGTTCTGTGACCCTCTTTAGCATACACTTCAGAGTTTTATTGAAATGCTCCACTAACCCATCAGATTCATGTGGTATGGTGAAGTTCTTAAATATCTTATTTTAAAACATAGGCAAAACTGGTGCATTACCCTGAGCAGTAATGGGTCTGTGTTTCATGAGTATTTCTTTGTGACTCCCCTTTCTGGAGTAAAGCAACACTAATTCACTGACTTTTAACTCACCAATGGCTTTTCACATGGGCAGTGCTTAAGGAAACTTAGCAGAATAGTGAATAAAAAAACTAGAATATATCTGCAGAAATCTCTGCACTTCACTAATGGCCCTATAACACCCTTGGTTGTCTGTTCATATGAGACTTAAATAGTAGGCATGCATATCAACTGACTTCTGAAGCCAGGATGTCGTGCTGTCTTTTGACATTCTGAGCAAACTGCTCAGAAATTAAGTCATCATTTTTCATTATACCATGCTAATAAAATCTAGCTAAAATTCTAGCTTTGGTTTTGTCCATCTCTAAGCATCCTACCAAAATATGGCTGTGTGCCAGCGTCGTCACAAGGTTTGGTTTCTAGACAGTTCTTTGAATTAGTAGCTGCTGTAGTATTTTTTATTTGTCACTGTTTACCTTGAATGGCACATCATTCTTCAGCTCAAAATATTGGGAAGAGGTGGGTCAGATCTGCTCAACTGCTTCTCCTTCTGTTCGGGTGATATTTCCTCTGTCTTGCTTAATGTATCATCCTCCCACTGTGCCTTTTTTAAATGTTCATTCTGTATCTGCATATTTGCAATGCCAGGAACATCTTCATCAGTACACTGATGTGAAGCAGAGTATATAGCCTCTTCATCTACAAATCTGGCTGTTTGTGTTTTTTCTTCACCAATAGCATCTTCTACAAAAGGCAACTCTTTCCAGTGACTTTCTTCTAATTTTGGTTTTGTCAGGCCCTATACATTTACTTTATAATTTCTGACTCTTAACGTATGTACTATTAAGAGCCCTGTTTCTGACTAGCCCTCCGATTTGACATTACAGAAGGAATCTTAACACACAGTTCACTTTCATGTCTTGATAAGCCTGTTGCTATGGCTGTTTTTCTCTCTTTCTCTCTCGTTGTCTCACTCTCTCTTTCTCTGCTCAAAGCAGAGCTCTTTCGTTACATTAATTGCAGGAATCTTCTGACAAGTTCCATATTATGCATTAAAGGCTCTTCCTTTTTAGTTTCTGCACTATAAATATGGCTTGCCAACAGGTTTCGGATAATACACAGGTTCTTCAATCTGTTCAAGCCAAGGTCAAATTCTAGTCATTTTAGTTTTTACAGCTTTCCCTTTTTCTGTATTCTTAATAGTGATTCAGGCTACTGCTGCCCGCAACCCAATTTTTACTACAACTATAACAAGGATTGTATATTTGTAACAGTGTATCAGGCTGCTAGTTGTCACATTTTTACTTAGGTTATATTCTGGCTACAGTATACCTAACTGTTGACCCATTATGATACCATGCATTAAACTGGATACCAAAGGTACACAATGTAGTACCTTAAGAAACCAATTTTTAATTTCTATGTGAGTTATACATACTCTTTCCTGTCTCCATGAAAACAGATTATTTTAACTTTTTTCTTGTCATTTGTGTTGTCTACAGACATATTGCTATTTTATGTGTGACCATGGTCACAGATTCTAGTGTACTAGCCCTTTCAATTTATTGCTGTTCGTTATTACCATACATTTGGCTAGGGGTGTATGGGGTGCCAGAGAGAGGTAGTACCTCTGATGGGCGAACATGCCATGCTTTTCAGAGTAGTTCATCCACCTTAGTCCTCACCTGACACTCAGCTCTCACCTGTGGCTCCTCATAGCTGTTTGCATGCAACAGCGGCCACACCCCGGGCAATGGCTTCGACTGGCCGGCTAAACCAGGTGAGGGTAGCTGATGGATTCGCAACCCTCGGTGAGTCAGGGCTTGTCTACCTTTGCATGCAAAGACTGGATCCGGCAGGCTGCGTGGAGGAAATCACCAGACTGATTTAACAGACAGTAAAGCGGACTCAGCAAAGTGATGTGGAGCACAATTAGGGCACAGTGAGACACATTAGGACACTGTTGACCATCCACTGCATCCTGACCCATCTCCAGTCATCTCGACTATGTCCTGCCACTGGATCAAGATAGGCTGGGACGAGAGAGTGAGACTGATGATTTGCGCAACTCTCTCTTACTATAATCCAATTCATGCGCAAGTCAAGACATCAGCCCCCCCAAGTCCTGTGGCGATGGGTGAATGACAAAGCAGTAGGTGCAGATACGCTGGAAGCTGTAGCCACAACCTCACACACAGGCAGCCCAAGGCAATGGGTCACTCTCTACTGGACTGAAGCAGTAGTGGAGTTCGGCAGCCCCCTGGGTGTCTGAGCAGCCCTATTTAGGATTGCTCTGATCACCTCCATGGTCTGAGGAAGGGGCTAGAAAAGGTGCCCTAAACATAGCCTGCTTCATCCTACCCCTGGCTTGCTTAGCTGCAGCAGGCAGGGATCCCAACCATGCAGTCGAATCACAAAGAAAAAAACACTGGTGACTCCGCTCACCATTGGCATATGGAATGTGTGCACACTCATGAATAGCTCTAAAACAGACAGACCTGAGAGACAGACAGCACTTGTTGCAAGAGAACTCAGCAGGTACAACATCCAAATAGCATCCCTCAGTGAGACCAGGTTTGCAGATGAAGGCCAGCTGACAGAAGTTAAAGCCGGTTATACTTTTCTTTTGGAGTGGCCGTAGCAGTGATGAACATCATGAAGCAGGAGTGGGTTTTGCCATCAGATCTAATTTGATTAGCAAATTAGCCAGCCTCCCTTAAGGATTAAATGACTGACTCATGTCTCTGCGGCCCCCCCCTTAAAGGAAAGTGCCATGCCACCTTCATCAGTGTATATGCCCCCACCATGATGAATCCAGAGGAAATTAAAGGCAAGTTTTATGAAGACTTGGAGTCCCTCATAGCATCTGTACCCAAGATGGATAAGCTCATCCTCTCAGGTGACTTCAATGCCAGAGTTGGTGCAGACAACCAGACAAGGGAGGATGTCATTGGGAGGAATGGAGTCATCAAAACTAACAGCAATGGTCATCTACTTCTGAAGACCTGTATAGCTCATGACCTGCTGATCACAAACACAGTCTTCTGCCTACCCAACCATAACAAGATGTCTTGGATGCATCCACGCAGCACGCACCGGCATCTCAGTGATTATGTTACAGTAAGGAGAAGGGACAGGCAGGATGTTAGAGTGACTAAGGCCATGTGTGGGAAAGACTGCTGGACAGACCACAAACTTATCCTCTCAAAACTCAACATGCACATTCAGCCTAGGCGGTGTCCACAGGGGAAAAAGACCAATAGGCGCCTGAATGTCAGCAAGTTAGAACAGCATTCTGTGCATCAGAACCTCAGGGAGTACCTCACAATTAAGCTTGACCAACTTAGCTTTGGCACCAACAATGTAGAAGAGGACTGGGCAGCCTTTAGGGATGTGGTCTACAACACTGCTCTCACTCATTTGGACCTGAACACATGCAAACACCAGGACTGGTTTGATGATAATGATAAAGACATTCAGAAGCTGCTGGATAAGAAGCATGAAGCCTTCAGATCCCTCCAGGAAGACACTACATCCATCTTCAAGAAAGCAGCCTATAACTCCATCAAAAGCAAGGTGCAATCAAAGCTTAGAGATATGCAAGACTCCTGGCTTAGCAGAAAGGCAAATGAGATCCAGAAGTATGCTGATAGCAACAACTCCAAGTGTTTCTATGATACCCTGATGACCAGTTATGGGCCACAGTCCTCTGGAACATCACCACTGCTCAGTGCCGATGGGTCCACCCTGCTTACTGACAAGAAAGCCATCCTGGAGAGATGGGCTGAGCACTTTAACAATGTCCTGAATAAGCCTTCCTCTGTCAATACTGAAGTCATTGACTGCATGCCACACATAGCCATTAACACCTCCCTGGAAGAACCTCCAAAAAAATCAGAGGTTAAGGAAGCAATTAAGCTTCTCTCCAATAGTAAACCACCAGACTCTGACTCCATTCCTGAAATCTACAAGACAGTGGGACCAGTCTTGTTACAGAAGCTCACCAAGCTGTTCCAAACCATGTGGCAACAGGACGTTATCCCTCAGGAGCTAAGGGATGCCTCCATTGTCCATCTCTATAAGAGAAAAGGAAACAGACAGTCTTGTGACAACCACAGAGGAATCTCTCTCTTGGTCATTGCCGACAAAATCCTTGCCAGAGTCCTCCTCAACTGTCTCATTCAACACATGGAAAATAGACACCTGCCAGAGAGTCAGTGCAGCTTTAGAGAAGGCTGAGGGACACTGGACATGATATTTGCAGCACAACAAATTCAGGAGAAGTGCCAGGAACAAAACAGGGACCTTTATACAACATTCATGGACCTGACTAAATCCTTTGACACCATTAGTCGTGAGGGGCTATTTCGGATCATGGAGAAGTTTGGCTGCCCAGGCAAATTTATCAGTATGGTGCACTAGTTCCATGATGGCATGCTTGCTCGAGTACTGGACAATGGAGAGTTCTCTGATGCCTTCCCAGTCACCAACAGAGTTAAACAAGGCTGTGTATTGGCACCTATGCTGTTCAGCATGATATTCTCAGTCATGCTGGCAGATGGCTTCTGCAATGATGAAAAAAACAGCATCAAGGTTAGATACAGGACTGATGGCAGGCTGTTCAACCTGTGGAGGCTACAGGCCAAGACCAAGGTTAAAGAGGACTTTCTGCACAATTTCTTGTTTGCAGATGACTGTGCACTCAATGCTGCCACAGAGGCCCAAATGCAGCAGAGTATGAACTGCTTTTCCACTACCTGCAGAAACTTTGGCTTCACAATTAATACCAAGAAGACTGAGGTTTTGCATCAGCCTGCACCACAGAAGATGTATGCAGAACCAACTATCACCACTGAAGATGAGATCTTGAAGGTTGTTGACAAGTTTACATACCTTGGCATCACACTCTCCAGATTTGTGAACATTGATGATGAGGTAGACACACACATCACCAAGGCAAACTCCGCAGTTGGATGGTTGCAGGAGTCAGTGTGGGAGAGAAGAGGCAATAAACTGTCCACAAAGCTGAAGGTGTACAAGGCAGTTATACTGCCCACATTACTGTATGCCTGTGAGACATGGACTGTGTATGAGCATCATGCCAAAAAGCTGAATCGCTTCCATATTAAGAAGGCTGCTGAAAATTACCTGGCAGGACAAAGTTCCAGACACAGCTGTCCTCTCTCAAGCTGGACTGTCAAGTATCTACACCCTGCTAAGCCCAAGTCTGGTGGGCAGGCCACCTTGTACGTATGCCAGACACACGCCTCCCTAAGAGACTGTTTTATGATGAACTTGCAGTAGGCAAACACACACAAGGTGGGCAGAAAAAGCATTTCAAGAATACATTGAAAGTCTCTCTGATGAGCTTTGGCACTGACCCAGACTCCTGGGAAATCCTAGCATAAGACTGGCCCGCCTGGCGAAACTGCATCAGCAAAGGTGCTATCTCCTATGAGCAGAGCAGGACTGCAGAGGCACAGAGGAAGCATGAGCTATGTAAATCCACAGCCAACTCATTGCCAACCAACTGAAATGACTACTTGTGCCCAACGTGCAGCAGAGCTTTCCAAGCCCGCATCGGATTGATCAGCCACAGATGGAAACACTGTACTCAGTCATCCTCCTTGACGTGATGGCTTTAGTCATCGTCAACAACGACGGATGAACAACAACACATTTGGCTAACTTGTTAATGGCACAAAGACAGCATAAAGGATTATGATCAGGTCTTCATTCATAAGCAAAGTGTTATTCGAGACATGGAAGCCAAGAAATCCACCTCAAGAGTAAAGCTGAAGAGATGAATCGGCATCCATGACAAGAACACACAATAAGAATTATAATGAGTGACCAAATCATAATTCTTTGTAGTACATAAAACTTTATCTGCTCCATATACTACCAATTAAAGAAAAAAGTGTAGCAGTGCAAAGTGTTTTAAAAGCAGTTGAAAGTCAGTAAAATGCATACTATTGTTAAATGGAGAACAGAAAGAAACAAATTATCCATCTGAATAACAATACGTTTAAAAGTCATTAGGCACTCAATTCTGCCACACTTTTGTTTATGAGTATAGCAGAATGAAGTAAATAACAGATTTTAAATCTGTTTTACCTTCTGCCACTGTTTTTCTGTTAATCTTTAGTATGAGCTCCAATCTTAATAGCACGTAGGGGTGCTTAACAAAACATTAAGTACCCTTCTGATCTTAACAACATGATTAATAAAATTTACTTATTTCATCCCTTACTTCACCAAGCAAAAATGGATAGCCAGTTTGTAGAAACATAGTTGTTAAATTATTTAATTCCTACTAAAAATATCCTCAGAAACAATCCTTAATAAAATCATCATTATCCTAATTGTGTTTGTCTCAGATGTAGATACATACTTCACAGTTCATGCTAAAGGAAAGGACACCAAATGCATGTCACTATTAGGTACTGGAATGGTCATAACCAAGTAACATCTAAGGTCAATGACCGATTTGACAAAGCTATGGTTCTGAGTTACAATATGAATACAAGTAATGTAAAATATTATTAGTAATAACTGAGGTTTATTTTCACATCTAGATGAAATCCCCTTTAAAGGAGAAATTAGGATAATTTAAGAATAATATAATGAATGAAAACAATAAGAATAAAATGGTTATTTATAAATATGGATGTTGCAACCAATACAATTTTTTATGAGAGGAATAAAGTGAAGGCAAAATATTATAATAAAACTATAAAGTTTTTTCAATATTACAATTCAGGTAGCAGTGAGTGTGGCGTGTTTAGTAAAGTGTGTTACATGTGAATCATACTACACAGACAAGACTGAAAAAAACTCAAGATTGAGAATATATGAACATTATTGTAGGTTCATAGGTTCATAGGGATTTATTAGGCTATTAATCTGTGAAATTCTTCAGAAACCTAGCCTACATTCCCATGGTAGTTTTTAGCCATTACAATTTGCATATGAATAGCCCTCAGATGAATCAAAAAAGATAAACTGGGACATTTATATGTTCCTTTATCCATGAGGAACAGGTGTGTTAAGAAGTGGTGAATTTCCAGTCACCATCCATTTGTTCAAATTACATTTGAATTAACTAAGAGAAGTATTTTGTTTTATGTGCAGTGGGAGACAGTTCCATAGAAGTATTATTCTCTCTAATACATAGCTGTCCCTCCAATATGCTCTATTTATTTTGCAAAAGAGACTGGGATCCCTTGAGTGGGTGTTTATAATACCACTGGACTTGTGAATGTGTAATAGGTCTTACAGACTAGGGTTTGCTGTAGTTACATATGCTAGGCAGAGGTCACTTCTAGGTAGCTTGTATTATACTGAGAAGAGGAACAAGGGTTTGAGATGGTATGCATGGTTTTTAAAGTTTAGGCCCTTGATTTGTTATTGAGAAAGCATTGTGGTCATTCCAGTTGTGATAAGTGCTTGGACAGGCACATATACTTAATGGTCAGTCTAATAAGTGCCAAGTGCAGTGGAATAGTTGTATCCCTGGACTTAGATGCAATGCCTTTAGATATAAGGTGTGATAAGAAAAAAGAACTTCCTTCTAGATATGTGGTGATCTAAGGGAATTTCTTTTTTGACAAAGTTTTCCAGATTGCTCAGTACAGGATCAGTTTTCAGGAGTGTGTTGTCAGTATGATGGTTAAAAGGATAGTCATGCTTGCCAAAAGATATGATTATACACTTCTTGACATTTAGTTTTAGTCCATGATTTTGACACCAGCTATTTATTTGTTACCAGCCCTTTTGAAGGATCTTGGTGGCCTCTGGGGAGTTTATGATGGCACCAAGTTTGTAGTCTATTTGCAAACTTAGTGAGCCACAAACCATTAATATTAAGTTTGACCTCTGAGAAGTAAATGTCCAAGAACTGAACCACTGGGAACACCACTAGTAATAGCTTTTTAGGAGGAGGTAGGGTCACTCACTTTAACTTCCTGGGTTCTATTTGTGAGCCAATTTGCTATTCAATGAGGTATAAGGGGATTGACATTTACCTGGGAGAGTTTATCTATGATACCCAAGTGTTGGATGGTATTGAACACCTTTGTGAAGTCCAGATATGTAGTGTACACTGTCTTGTCCTCACCCATTACTTCAGTAACTATTTTAAAGACGTCATCCATATTAAGTAGGCAGGACCTGTCCTTGACAAATAGTAACTGGATTGGACTGAGATTCTGCAGGTTATATATTTATTAATTCCATAATGATCCTTTTCATAGCCTTACAGATTAGACCGGTCAGTCTTATGGATCTATAATTAGCTGGGTCTGTTGTAGCCCCACGTTTGTGTAGTGAAATGACCAGTGCTGTCCTTCATTTATCTGGCATGAAGTCTGTTTTGAGACTCATATTGAATATCTTCTGTATGGGATCAGAAAAATCATGTTGCAGGCTAATCAGCAGGTAGCCAGGTATGTTATCTGGTCCACAGAGGTAGTGTTCTTGGCCTTGGATAGTGCCTTGAGGGGGCTTAGGTATAGGTATGTGATCTATGAATATCTAAGGGGAGTGAAGGGGGTGACGTTATCCACTTGTAGATTGGCTATCTCCCCTGGATCTGACAATACAAGCACCCTGCTGGACATTATTTCTGAGATTTCTAATATAATTAAAGAAGGCTTTGTGACGATCCTTCACCTGGGAGATGATTTTACCACATATATGGCTTTGGTTGATTTGTTCAGTTGATTTATTTTTGAGTGCAATGAGTTTTTCTTTTCTTTTATTTTATTTTCTTATAGGTATGTTTATAGTTGGAATTTACAAAAAGGGAATTATTTTTTAATCTGGTGTTGTAGATATTTTTGAGGGGAGACAGATGCATCTATGCAGCTATTTAGAGGTGTATAGTATTTGACAGAGAAGGATTCTGTATAAGCAATGGGGTCATCTAGATGGAAGGGGCTTTTGAATGTAGCCAGGCCATTACTTAGTTTTGGTAGATGAGCCTTTGCATAGTCTCTGATTACTGAGGTATTGAAAGATACTTCACATTTCAGCCTTATGGTGATTAAGACTGATTTATGGTCTGATTTGACCAGAAAGGATGTTACAGTTGATGGGGAGCAAAGCTGCCCAGTAGTGGTAAGGACCAAGTCTAGGATTTTATCACCTCTGATTGAAGTGTGAACAAATTGGTCCTGGGATTTTCTATTGATGAAGTCAAGAAACTTTGGACACATATGTTTGAAGATGTATACCTAAGGACTCCATAATAGTTAGATAGCTGTTATGAACTAAGAAGGGCAAAGAGGAGGTTCTATAGTTAACTATGGTATGATAAGAGGTTTTATTAGTAGGTTGGATGGGAAGGAGCTCCAGATTGTTATACTGTGTTACCAGTTTGCAGTGAAGTGTTTTTAAGATTATGGAGACATCTTCAGTGTCTTTGTCTAATACAGCAGGCCTGAATGAGTAATGGGCATTGAAACCTCGCACTGACGGGATGCTTTCAATATTCTTGAAGCATACCTCTGTGATGATGTATATAGTGATGTTTTCCTGAATAAGTAGTACTTGTAGGGAGTGGAGTTTTTTATTAAGACTACTAATTGTTTGTATTGCTGCATCACTCTTTTGATGGTAGAATGTTACTCAAGGCTAGATTATAGGTTCATAAGTTCACAGGAGGTTACTAGGTTGAGCTGAGCCATGTAATATCCTTGCTCCCTAGTTGACCATAGTTAGATGTTCATTGTTAGCAGAGTGAATCAATGATTAGCACCGACTGCCCCTGTCCATGAGGGATATAAGTGGTACCCCCATGGAAAAATTTAAGGTCTCCCATCCAACTGTCAAGGTTGCGCTTAAATAGGGTTAGATTAATACCATCCAAAGACACATATGCCAAGAGCTCCTTCATGCCTCTCTCTTTATGTAGTCCAATGAGGAACATCTCAAATCATTTACACCTACATATACTATTACTGTGTTTTACATAATGTGTACTTTTGGTAAAGGACTTAAGTGCTTCTGTGATGTGGTAAATCCTTGCATCTGCTAGGCAAATGACCTTTTTGAACAGCCTAATGAGTTGTGCATAGGTATGTCTCACTATGGAGGCATCTATGACTAAGATATTGGATTGCGTGGAGGTTAGCTTTATGGGTTTTTGAATTCATTCAGTGTGACTGTTTGATGCCTGCTTCATGTTGGGTGCTGCCTGTGATGTGTGCTACTGATGTTGTTAAGGGTACTTGTTTCTTAGATTAAATTTAGGAGGCTTTGTGATTTAAGTAGATTACTTATCGAGCTTCACAATAGGTAGGTCTATTTGTCTGTTCTGAGCTGTGTGTGTTTTGTTTAGTGTAGGGTTGTGTAGTACTGACAATCTGCTTGGAATTTGTTGTCAGTTTGTGGGAGAGCTTTACTTCCAATAACATTGTATAACTAAACTCTCACACCCTATATTCCTTGGTTTATAATATTCTTAATGAAAAAAAAAAATATATATATATATATATATATATATATATATATATATATATATATATTTACAGTTTTGGAAATGACAACACTAAGATTCTTCCCCCCATTACTCAGAAAAGACAAGGCATGTTTAAGAGTAATATGTGTAGTGCTTGTAGATTTATTAGTAAAGGCCCTTATGTGTCATTGAAACATTTACTTTACACTTAAAAGTCTCAGATAGTCTTAATATTTCATTGAAACATTTACCTTACACCTTAAAAGTCCCAGGTAGTTTTAATTGTTGTTCGAAGGGTATAGTTTACATCGGGATATGTTCTGGTTGTTGCAGCTTCTATGTAGGTATAACTACTAGAACACGGGGGAAAAGACTAAAGGAACACATTTATGCCATTAAAACTAAAGACTGTAATAATGCTTTGTTTAGACATTCTTTATATTGTGATAGCTATAACAAATACTTTTTTGCAGTTTTAGATCAAGTGCTGGAGGACTGCAGAGGGAGTACTTTTAAGAATCAAGAAGAGAAAAAAAAAGAGATTAAATGTCAAATCAAGCTAGAAGCATCGTCCCCCTGGCTTGAATGAGGCCATTAACAGCAAATGTTTTTTTAAGTGAATGTAGGTTATTTGGTTCTTGAAGGGTTAGCCAATTTTACGGAATTTTACTTTTCTTAATTGTTTTGTTTGTTTATGGTGATTGGGTAAGAAGCTTTTGAAACAGTATATTAGCTTTGTATTTCTTTAGATAAAGCATTTTCTGATGAAGTCTTTTTCTGAAGAAAGTGACTATTAAAATTAATTGCGCTAAAGAAAGTTTTGACTATTGTTGCCCTTTGTGCCTACAGTGTTTTTTATTGTTTGAAGATTGATTACTCTGTTGCCACAGGAATTTTTTTCAGGCTTTCTTGGTTAGTTGGTTGTTTATTCTGGATACTGTGGTGGTGGTGCTGCAGTTGCATTGTCGCCTCACAGTAAGATGTTGTCCTGTTCGATTTTCAGCTAGAGCGTCTTCTGTGTGGAGACATGCGTGAATGGGTGTACCTTCGTTGAAGGTTGTGCATCAGGGCCGGCAACTCAGCACGTAAAAATCTACTGCCAATCATTAGCGGACTGGAGTTCCGCTGTGGCGACCCCTAACCGGGAAAAGCCGAAAGACACAACAACAACCTGATGGCAGGTACATTGGAGGACGAATTACTCAGTCTCACTCTGCATTTGGTTCCTGAAAGCCATGGTATAACTCTACAGGAATTGGTAGCTCTTTCTGGTGAAATGCAGAAATCGTTGATGGTTTTAACAGGTCAAAAGAAAGTGACCAACACTATATTGTTTGAAGTTTGGTTACTCTTTTGCTAAAGGAGTTTTTCTGGATTTCTTGGTTTGTCAGCTTAGGCTGAATGCTGCTCCTCCCCCGGGTTTGAAAGGATGTATTTCTATAAATAGTGTATTAAAATTACATTGTTAAACTTTAAATATAATATTATATTCATGCATATTTTTTTCAATAATCAATAATCTATGATATCATTTTATACATTTATTATTAAATATATATACTATCAAATGCTTCACAAAAGTGTTTGAAAATGTTATTTTATATATCAAGTGTTAGGATGCCTGATTATTTTTTCCTAGTGGTTTTATTGTCATGGGCTGCTGTATATGAATTGTTCTGATAAAGTTCCTTCTCTTATGGTAGAAAACGTTCAACTATAAAAATATTTTCCCATGATGTTTTGGCTGGAAATGTCCTCAGTACATAACTTTCTCAGTTTGGTCTGTGCCTTGTTATACTTGTACTGTTCTTGAATTTTGGTAAGTAGCATTCCTATTATTAAAGAAATTTGAGCAGTATGCCCCATCTTCTTACTTTTAAACAACACTATTTCATTTGCTGACAGTATTCATACTCATAGACATTGGCACATTATTAGTTACACCCTCAGGCTGCTCAGTTTTAAAAAGTGCTTCAATGGATAGTAATCTTTAAACTAGCATAACCAGTTTATCAGTACTCTTAGGGTCACACTAAAAAATCCCATTTATGTGAATTACTTTGGAGTGCTCTTTTAAATTTATTGACTGCTAAAATGTCTGTCATATTACTTTTACTGTTCACTTTTTGTTTAAACCACAAGATTAAAATATGTTTTAGATGGGATGTTTGTGTGCATGCTGTAATACATTTTACTGCATGTGTTTCTGAAGACACAGCAACCCAAGCTAGCAGTTCTGTTTTCAGTCACTGATAGTCATTAATAATTATAATCAATAATGGTCTTTAAGGTAGTCAGTGCACTGACTCACACATTCAAGTGTTGTTAGAAACTGATTAATCAGTAGCCGCACTCCTTTTGTGAACAGTCAAATGCCACTCAAGAAGAACTGCTACATGTTGACTCAGATTTGTCATGGTCTGAACTAGAGTGTCTCAATTTCTTCATGTTTGACAAAATATATAATTTATCTCACAGAACAGAAAAAAAGTATCTCTTTCTTTCTTACTCTTTGAGTGAGGTAATTAACTAAAAAGGGTTTTCCTCTTGCAGGCTGTAATGCGGGAATGGAAAGCTGTGCTATTTGGTATATCAACCAAATTGTGTCTTTCAAAACCACCAGAGATAGTACACTGCTGACGGACTATGTCTCAATTGTACAGATTTTCACAGAATGTCCATATTTTGCCTTATATTTTTTGGCCCATTTTTCCTAAGAATTATGGTTTTCTGGCAAATTAGTGGCAAATCATTAAAACTGACATTAAAAAATAATGACGGACATTTCAGTTTTGAACTTAATATCCTTCAGAAAATTCATGCTAATGCAAAATGTTATTGTATCAACTCCCTAAGTTTGTAAGTGCTTGGGCCTTTGTCCCACTTTTATTTATGGCTTTGTCCAGATTTCTTGCTCTAAGAGGTTGACAGGCATGGGTACAGTTCTTCAAGTTAAATGCAGCTTATACATAGTGTAAAAGTCAAAACAAAGTTCATTCTCAACTTACAAAAAAATAAGCGTACCTTTTGCTCAATACATTTCTGGGTCTTGCAGCTCTGGTGAACTTGATAGTCCACTTCTAAAGTATTACAGAAAAATGGGTCTATATTAGAAGAGCAAAGCAACATAAGAGCGAATGCTCTTTCATCGCCATGTAAAGCCCAAAGTCTGAAAACAGTGAAGTTATGGAACAGTGATTTTTTTTTTTCCCAGGGAAAGAAATTGTTGGGCCATTCTTGGGACTTTGCTGTTTTCTCCACTGTGGTGCGATCTTGGAGTTGGTGTATTTAAGTAGGGGGGTGTGGGGGGTGAAGCCCCCCACTTTATTTTGTCTTTATAACTTTTTTTTTTTGGAACAGCAATTTTTTTCCTTTGGAAAAAAAAAAATATTTGTTCTGTAACTTTGCTCTTTTCAGACTTTGGGTTTTATATGTCATTGAAAGAGTGTTCGCTCTTAAGTCGCTTCGCTCTTCTAATATAGTAGACCCCAGTAAAACACAATATTACTTATGGTTCACTGACTTGGTATTGCAGCTGTGGTCAAGCTGTGTTGTAATCCCCAAATAAATCCACATCAAGGCTCTCTGTACTCCTTGAGTAAATCAACAGCTAAGTTCTTGGTACTTCACTTTTTTGCATCTCCTCAGTCATACATGTTAACCCTAACCCTGTCCCCACTCCAACCCTAAACCCATGGCAAAAAAACTTCAGGTTTGTCACTACATAAGACAAAATAATTCACACAAACATGCACTAACAAACACACTACAAACATAAAATCTAACCCTAACCCTAATTCAAAAATACACACACTAGCATACAAATACACAACACACAGCACCTATGTCTTTACTTAACCCTTACCCTAACTCTAATACCCCAGAACACACATATATACACTACAACCCCCTTGCAATCCTAACTCACCTGTTTCAAAGAAATGGCACTTTGAGGTATGAATGTCTGACTACCCAAACTTTCAGCAATCTCAGTCACCCCCATCATTTGTCAATCAAAGCAACGTTTGACAAAATGAAAGGAAACCATATATATATATATATATATATATATATATATATATATATATATATATATATATATATATATATATATATATATGTGTGTGTGTGTGTGTGTGTGTGTGTGTATGTGTGTGTGTGTGTATATATATATATATATATATATATATATATATATATATATATATATATGGGTCTACTTCTAATTCTCGACAACCAGACTACTGAAGAGAAATATCCCAAGATGAAAATCATGAAGTCGCGGAAACCTGAATGGCGGCAGTTTACCATGGAAAGTAAGTAAACAGTTGGCCACTACTAAATGGAATGCACACTGAGGCCAACATGCCCTTTTCTCCACTGTAGTGTGATCCCAGAGTTGGTATACTAAGTTAGAGGGGCTGGGGGGGGGCACATCACCCATCATTAGGGAGAGTGGGGGGAGTACCCCACAGCTAGGTGGATGTTACTTACCTCTGCATGCTTTCCATTTAGCATTGAGTGTTTGCTTATCTTGGTACAAAGCCAACGTTCGGGTTTTCGTGGTTTCATGATTTTCATTTTGGGATGTTGAACGTCGGTATTCTGGTCGTCAGGAATTAGAAGTACACTGATATATACATATATATATATATATATATATATATATATATATATATATATATATATATATATATATATATATATATATATATATATATATATATATATATATATATATATATATATATATATATATGGGGTCTATATCACATAGTTGAAGAGTCAGAACTTCGACTATGTAAATATCAAACCCAAAAGTTAAAAAATGGAATACTCTGAACACTCAGAACAGTGATTTTTTTCCCAGGGAAAAAAAAATTGCTGTTCCACTGCAAAATGCAAAACACACGAACATTAAATACTGTTTCTAATGTGGGGGGCTGTGCCCCTACACCCCCCAAATCCCCCTACTTAAATATACCAACTCTGAGATCACACCACAGTGGAGGAAATAGCAAAGCCACTGACCCAGCCAACCAAATTCTTTCCCTAGGAAAGAATTCGATGTTCCATGGCTTTGTTATTTTCAGACTTCGAACATCCCAGTTCGAAGTTACAGCGTTCGGACATCTGATATAGACCCTATGTATGTATGGATATAGTCACATACACGCACACACTCGCACGCGCGCACACACACACACACACACACACACACACACATACACAGATGTAGGGCATATAAAGAAAGACATGGATATATATATATATATATATATATATATATATATATATATATATATATATATATTTATTTAAAAAAGATACAGGGCAGAATTCAATAAACCCTACATGGCTCGCTGAAACCATGTGTGCTTAGCATGTCAGTTTGTATTAAGTAAGCAGCTATACATGATGTGTAGAGCCTAGGATTGCCACCTTTTAAGCGGGTCAAAGTGGGACATGGGGGTGTGGCCAATATGACACTGACCACAACCTCTGCCATGACGTCACCACAGGAATGGTGAAGGAAGTACTCTTATGGGGATAACAGCTGGCTGGCTACTGGAATGGCTACCTGGCTGGGATGAGTCTGACAAAATGTTATAAGGTGAAAGTGCCCTAAACCAGTAAACACATTGAAATGAATAAATTACATGAACATACAACTTCTTGTAGTTTACATTGCACAGATGATTGAAAGGGGAATGTTCACGTTTCCCCGTATGTAATACAAACCATGGCTACTCATGTTTTGCTTGATTTTTTTTTAATGTTTTATATCCTAAACATAATGCTGGTACAGATCCACAATACCTCAGAATGCATCTGTTGGCAGTCCCGGATGTGAAACGTTTCAAAGAACAAAAGTAAACTGAAAGTTTGCCATAGTTTATCAAAAAGATTTCCTAGATTATATGCACTATTATAGTACATCTCCATAAACAACGTCTTCTCCAAATACCAGGACAATAAAACAAATACAAATTCTTTACCGAATGATTTAAACTGTCAACAGTTTTATGGGGGGGGGTGCAAGCACTCCCCTCATCTACAGGACAGAGATTGTGTTGCATATCCTTGTAAACAGAGAGTACTGGAGGAGTCTGCAATACAGGGGAACATCAGACTCCTTCACTGATAAACAAACAACGGAGATACTCCTACAAACACAAGGCATCAGTTGTGCCTCTTCACCACTCCAGCTGCTCGTCCCAGGCAAATTTATGTACGTGTGTGCATGTTTTGATGGCTGGGTTAGTCTCACTAGGCTCATCTGTTTTCATTTATTATTTCAGCTACTGATTTATCACACTGTACACATATTGGTTGGCTGGCTCATAAGAAAAAAAAAACTCTTGTCTTTTTAATTGGCGGCTGTAGAAGCACTAAAAACAAACCGCTCTACAGACACGATCTTTACAGGGCTCTTTCTGCCCCAATCCCCACACCCTTCATGATTTGCAGCCAATTGCTGCACGATTTAAAGCACCTAGACCTAACAGGTAACAGGTCTGCCTGCTGGTCCGGGTTGGTGATGTAACTGAATTGCTGTGGAAAAGCCGAAAGTAATCGCGGCTTTTCCATGGCAATTCAGTGTGATCACGAAAAGCGGGACTTTTCAAGTCCCACTACTTTCTACAGCAGGCAGCAGGTTGAGTCAGCTCAACCCGTGAGTGTCCCGCTGATAACGGGATGGGTGGCAACCTTAGTAGAGCCTCAAAAACATGCTAAACATCATGGTATGCTAATTACTGCATAAGCAGCTAAGTTGTGCACTAATCAAAAAATTCAAGGTGGCAGAGCTATTCAACAAACTATAAAGCAGTCATGTGCAAGGCCTTCTGCCTTGTATTCCAAAACATGTTGGAATACAGCCATGAAAACTACACTGGAGAGAAAGAATGTTAGGGGCTGCTGTTGCTCTTCAGCATGAGTATGGGCAACAGGTTCAAGTCTATGATGCTACTGATGATTAGACCTCGGGCAAGGACAAGAAGGGTCTTTAGACCCTGTTTAACTTTTCATGGTCTGCATGAGGTGGAAAAAGTTGAGTGCTACATGGTGGATAGAGACACACTCCAGGAACTCTGCAACCTCTGTAGTCCTCACCTGAGAGCAAGAGCAAACCAAGGGGAACCAATACCTGTGAAGACAATAGCCCACTTTCCTGTAGTCCTGGGTGTCATAGGCTGCACTCATATTGAGATCAAAGCATCACCTGGAGAACAGGGAAGGGTCTACATTGAAATAAGGGGGTTCCACTACATTACCTCCATGTGTAATGCTAGGGGAATCTTCCTCAGTGTGTGTGCTGACAACCCTGGCAGTTACCATGACTCCTATATTTGGTACACCTCACAGCTGAACCAGAGATTTTCCACAGATGATGTGCCAGAGGCCCATTTAGTGTGGGATGCAAGGTATGCACTCAAGCCATGGTTCATGACACCCATCAGAAATGGGGTCTATATCAGCATTTTGAAAACTGAATAGTCCGAATCACTAAATGTCGAACTGACATGATCGAACTATCCAGTTTTCGAATGCCAAAAAAAAAAAAGTAAACAACAAAAAAAACTAAAGGGTGTAGGCAGGGGGGCAAGCCCCGCTGCACCACCCACACCCCCTACTACTTAAATATACCAACTCCGAGACCACACTACATTGAGGTAAATGGAAATCTCCCCTTATGGAGATTTCTATTTACCCGTTCGACGTTCTGCCCATTCGGCATTCTCAATGCGACAATATCAAATTCGATATTGTCAGCATTCGAGATGCTGATAGGGACCCTCAGAAATGCACACACACCCACAGAGAAATGCTATAAGTAAGTCACATGCTCAAACAAGAAATATCACAGAGCATGTGTTTGGGCTATTGAAGTCATGGATTCGGTGCCTAAAAATATCAGGGGGTTCTGCAGTATGATCCCAGTACTTGTGCTGAAATTATCACAGTCTGTGCTGTCCTACCCAACATCATCCTGTGAAAACAGCTGCAGCATGAACACCAAGGTCTAGAAGCAAACATTCTACCACCAATGGCAAGGTCACCACATCCACACATAGGTGAAGAGTCAGAGGATGAACACCCAACCGCTGTGAGTGTAGTTAGACATAGGCATGCAAAATATGTCCTCGCATAGCCAAGAGGCAACAGATAGAGCACCTTTCATCCTATGCACGTGCATACAATAAAATTGATGCCAGGCAATGCTCACAACCTTTACTTAGGTTCATAGGTTCATAGGTAGGTACTAGGCTATTGGCACTAGGGCCTATATAAGCCTAGCCAAAAAGGTACCCTGGCTTTCGCCACCCAAGAAAATTATTTTACTTACCCAAGTAATGGCTGTGTACTGCTAACATCAGACAGACTCAGCCCCAAATGATAATAGTTGTAACTGCAGGGCTATCAAGGCAAGAGTTACATGAAAGCATCAAAACAAACTCCTCAAGGAAGAGCAAACCTGCCTGGTGGACAACTGCCATTAACAAGCTTTACAATAAGAGGAAGAAATTGCTGTCTAAGAGTAAGAGGGAGCAAGCCCTAAACTGGAAACACTCCCACCTCAGCTTAAATAAGCAAATAAGACTTCTTGTGAAGTCCTCCAAAGCAAACTATGAATCCAAATTAGCTTCATCAACTAAGGACAACCATAAGGCATTCTTTAGTTAAATCCATAACCTAAAAGGAAAGGCCCAGATTTGTGCCGAACTGCTAGTTACTGATACCACATGTACTGAGCCTGTGGACATAGCTAACCTGTTAGCCAACAGGTTCTGTAAAAATTTCACTCCCCTGTCCCCACCACATGTATCCCATGACGTTCCTACCACTAGTCCCCTACCTTGTATCTCTAAAGAGCAGGTTGTAAATACCCTCTCTAAGACCAAAAACACAGCATCTATGGGACCTGATAACATGGGTTCCAACAAGAATTAGCAACACCACTGGGTACGCTTTTCAGAAACAGTCTAAGCACCAGCTTCACCCAGCTGAATGGAAAATGGCCACCATTATCCCCTTGCACAAAGGTGGTGGTTATAATGACCCTTGGAACTATAGACCTATTAACCTGACTAGCCTTATGTGCAAGGCCATGGAGCAAATCATCATGGACCTTATCAACAAAGATATAGGTAATCCCCAAACACTTGACCCTGTTCAGTTTGGATTTGTCAAAGGGAGATTATGCCTGTTAAACCTTTGAGACAGTCACCAAGGCCCTGGACAAGGGGAAATCTGTGCATACAGCCTACCTAGACTTAGCCAGGGTTGTTGACACTATCCCCAACTCTGGCATAATTGACAAACTCACCCAGCTAGGTATCAACTTTTACATCATTAGATGGGTCACTAACTGGCTCACTACTAGAACCCATGTAGTCAAAATAGGAGAATCCACCTCCATCAGCAGACCTGTAACTAGTGGTGTTCCACAAAAATCAGTCCTGGGACCTCTACGGGTTGGAGCCTATTTCTCCAAAGTACAAGAAAAAATGAAAGGTTTGTCCCTGACAAAGTTTGCTGATGACTGCAAACTGGGAGTGGTCATATAATCTCCAAACAATGCCAACATCCTACAAGAGGGTCTTACATAAACAAATGATTGGTGCCACAGTCATGGCCTTAAACTCAATGCAAAAATGTATTATCATCCCTTTCATTAACAGTGATGTTCCTGCTAACTACCACATCAATAGTAACAGCCTAATTATGCACTCTGTGGTGAGAGACTTAGGCACACAGGTTGACAGCAACCTTACCTTTGATCACCATGTCTCCACAGTGGTAAGAAGGGCATTCTATATTGCTCATCTCATAAATAAGGCCATTTCCTCCAGAAAAAAAGAAGTTATAACTTTCTTCTACTCTTCCCTCATCAGGCCAATAACCAAGTAACACATCCCTTTTGGTATGTACCTTTCCAAGCACCTACAGCAACTGGAGAGACCACAAAGGTTCCTCACAAGGAAAATTCAAGGTTTTCATCATCTGTCCTATGTGGATCATCTGAAATCACTGTCACTTTATTCTGTTTCATACAGACTACTCAGAGATTATCTCTGCCTTGCAAATAATGCAATCTCTGACCATGCTTTACTGCAAATGCTGCATGTCCGCAATTGAAATGGCACACAGGTTACTCACTCTAAATACCTTTACCTGGTATGTGACATTAATAGAACCTGCTGGATGAACAGACTTGTCTCCCAGAGGTTACCACACCTTTGGAACAGACTCTCACTTTAAGTCAAACAGAGCACCTCACTGGCCCTCTTCAAATACACTCTGGACAATTGGATGGGTAACCATAAATTCACCCCAGGGGTTCCACCTGTGTCCCTCTTGGACAGGGGTAATAGGCGTTGATCGTGGAAATAAGGGTAGAAGTTGAGTAGGCTTATAAGGGCCCTAGAGCAGTTAGCCTAGTAACTTCTTATGATCCTATGATCCTATGAAGAGTTGAAACTCTAATAGAAAAATAAATGTTTAAGAACAGGAATGAATGGCAGATACCTGCCTAACTGGTACTTGTAAATGTAGCTGCGTAGAAGGCATGTAAGTCGTCCAGCAATTCCATCAATTTCTGACATGACTGGCATCTGTAATATAATAATAATGAGATTTACCAAATAACCTGGCCCATGCAACTGAAATACCCTCTATAGAAAAAGCATTCCAAAATGTGTACTTATCCCACCACTCCCATAAGTGGAGCAATAAGCATGATTGAAAACAGTCTCATCCTCTTCAAGTTTCCTAGCTACACAGTTACCTCTCAGTATAGATTCAGCCTTCTGAGCACTCTGAAGAAACAAATTTGGTGTGAACTCCTTAGACTTGCTAAATACCAAACGTTTGACTTCATGGACCAAACATAAATGTAGTGTAGCTTCTACATCACTTCTACATCACTTGCAGCTGTGAATGATTAGTCTGACTGAAGCAAAACACAGAAATGTGCAGACACCCTTCACCAAAGTAAGAGTGTCATTTAGGATACACTTAGTGTGGAACTGCAGTGAGCTTTTAAACAAAACCTATCACTACACATATATATTTGGCATAATGGCACAGTTTCCTGCCTTTGCTAAAAAACATTGTCGACTGTCATGTATTTCTATCACACCTTGAATGAAATATGAGAGAATATGCACTAGAGACTGCATGTGTGATAGTAAAGCAGAGATAAGGGAATAATTTCCGGACAGCAAATAAAAAGCAGAGCTGCAGTTTTGCAGACATATTCAGAAACAATGTATGATCACTCATTCCACTAAATATGTTATGTACACATGTATAATCAACTGAGAATGTCCAGCTGTATAAACTGTTTATTACTGGATATGAATGTTAATTGCTTGTATGCACATTACGCGATTGCTATTTCAAAACTGTGTCTGTGGCAAAAAGAGATAATCCACTACAAATGTGTTGTCTAAGTGCATTATTCTAATGGTTGAGATTCAGAACTATATAATTATTTGGGTCTATATTAGATAATCGAAAACTACTTACCTCAAACCTGTATTCATCAACACCAAAACAGCAAAATTCACTTCCATGAATGACAAAAACTTTCCTAGGATAAGGAAGCGATTGGCCAACACCACAACTTTGCCATTTCACTACTGTAATACAAGCTCAAAGTTGATATATATAGTTAGTGAGGGTGCGGGGGCAAAGCCCCCACTTTGGTGTGTTTGATGTAGTGCGATGTGTGCCGTGATGTTATTGTGGCCAAATGATAACTTACCCTAGTAAAATTTTCAATATTTGTTGAAGTGGGTTTCGCTGTTTTGGTGCCGATGAATACAGGTTCAAGGTAAGTAGATTTCGATTATCTAATATAGACCCAGTTATTTAACCTTTACTTCCCTTCTTTTTATCCTTTTTTATTTTTTATTTTTATTTTTTTCATGAGCACAGAGCATGGCATAGCACAAACATAGTTAGCTGTTTAGTACTGAAAATTTAATATCAGTCACCATCTTGAGTGCAAATGTGCTAAGCAGAATTGTGTGGTGGTCAGCAATATGGATGGTAATGACTGCAGAAATTACATTTGTTATCCAGCTGTCTCTGTGACACAAGGTTTAAATACATTGAACTAAAAAAAAAAGAGCACATAGGTGAAGTGGAGCTGGAGTCCCACAGTGGTAATTCTTACTGAAGAAAGGTCATAATTACTATTTACACAAGTAATATATGCTCACTATTGCAATTTACGTTTGCATGTTGCATACCTGTGCACAAACAGGGCTCACTATTTAAGGAAAAAAGTGAAAAATGTTATTTGGTTCGCCTTCCATTATGCAAACAGGCTCAGTGGTGATGTGTAGCTATCAGCACTCTGGACAGTACTGAATGTGGAAAATACATGCAATGTTCACATTTCTCTGTGGCACAGGGTAGAAGTGCAGTGAGTTTATGGTCTGGATTGTGAAAGCTCTATAGCTAGTATAATAATAAAAAGGTGTTTATTGTAATAAAGCATGAATGTGACATATTGTGGTTTTAATCATCTCTTTTATTTTTTGTCTCACCCCACGCCTCTTTTCTTCTTTCTTTTCTTTTTTTTTTGTGGGTTACCTGGAATCACACCATTCTGATGTCATACATTTCTGACAACAAACTAAATGCTTTTCAGCACAGGAACTAGGCCAACTGTTGCAAATTCAGAATGCCAACCCTCCATCAGCTGCCACACCAGCACCTAGCACCTCTGGGATGCAATCTAGCAGTACTGCCTCCACAGGCCCTGCACTGCCATCCACATTAGGTAGTATTGCCCCAGCTGCTGATGCAGTGGTACCCTCTGGGAGAATTGCTGGAGGTGGTGATTATGTCACCTGCCAGGACCTGCTAGGGATGGTGTGTGATTTAATAGAGACTGGCCTTGGTGCCTGCATCAGCTGCATGGAGAAGCTGTTCATTAAAATAGAAAAGAGACTATCATATCAAGCAGTCTCACAGGAAACTGAGTAAGGGGACAGTGATGACAGTTATGAGGGTGAGGACTAGATTGTCACTGTTCCCATGCTTGATGGGCATGTGCTTCTGATGTCCCTTACCTAACCCCAATCATGGTGTCCCCCATCTGTTTGTGTCCATCACCATCCCTGTGTCTGTCTTGTTTGTCCTGTGTGCCTGGACCTGCTTCCTCACCTACCCTACCTACCAGACCCTCACATTCCTATGTCCCTTCCCCAACATTCCTCTCTTTTTGAAATCCAAAAGAAAAAAATGTAGACATACCTTCATCTGAATATGAAGACACATAACTACATCATTGCACTACTGCTGCTTCCAGAGTGTGCATTTGTGTGTGTGTGTGTGTCATCTACACAACATCCTGAGAAGCAGGTACATGTCTGTCTTACTTCTGTAATGTGCATTCATAACAGTTTCTTTCACCAAGGTTTCCAGGATGCATTTATATGTCATTTTCCAAATTGTGCTCACACAATCACATCACAAATTTTGGCTCTGCAAACAAGTCTCATAACAATATATGTTACCTGTGACACTATGATGATGTCATCCTTTATAAAGTGCACTGTGACAGTATTAAACTCAGACTTTTGTGGTGGCATGAGTGTTAAATGCTGTGTTCTCTAGCCTGTGTAGTTAGATATGCAGGGTTTCTAATCAGCCATCAGCTTGTGCATGTGTGTGTGTGTGTGTGTGTGTGTGTGTGTGTGTGTGTGTGTGTGTGTGTGTGTGTGTGTGTGTGTGTGTGTGTGTGTGTGTGTGTGTGTCTGTGTGTAATCATAAGAACATGAATCCAGGTCCTGCCACCCTCACTCAAATAGCATTCAGAAGATGCTCTTATACTGCTACAGGACTCCACAGCAATGTCATGCAACCCCCTCCAACATCCTCTTCTCAACATACACTGATGATGTCATCCCCTATAAAGTGCACTTTGACAGTGTTCAAATCAGACTTCTGCATTGGCGTGAGCATTAAGTACTGTGTTTTCTAGTTTGTGTAATTAGAAAGGTAGGGGTTCTAATCTCATAGTAGTTAACTGGTATTTCTTCATGTCAAAGAGCATGAGTCCAGGCTGTGCTGCCCTCATGCAAGTAGCATTCAGAAGGAACTTTTATACTGCTACATGAATCCACAGCAATTTCATACATCCCTCCCAACATCCTCTTCCCAATGAACACTGATAATATCATCCTCTATAAAGTACACTCTGACACAGAAAAAATAAAAGTACTGTGTTCTCTACCTTGTGTAATTGTATATGTCGGGGTTTTAATCACACAGCAGTCAATTTCTGTGCATATATTCAGCTATCAGTTTGGAAACCATTTTAAACCAGGATGTGAGTCAACAGCTATGTCAGGCACTCCTCACAACATCTACTTCACTGCATATACTGATGATGTCATCCTCTATAAAGGGGTTTACTTTAGAACAATGAAAAATTAAAATAACGAGCACTCACATGAGCGAAAAATCATGAATTCGATATTTAGTTTTTTGGATCACAGTACAGTGAAGATTGGAATATTTGCCCTTTCCTCACTGTAGTGCGATCTCGGAGTAGGAATATATATTTAGTGGGGGGTGTGAGGGGCTGCGCACCCCACAATAATGATTTTGAGTTCCTGAGTATTCGCTCATGTGAGCATTCAATTTTTTGATTTTTCGTTATTCTGACTTAGACTCCTATAAAGTACACATTGACACTACTAAAGACAGACTTGTCTGCAGCATTAAGTACTGTGTTCTGCAGCTTGTATAACAAGATATATAGGTGTTCTAATCTCAAAGTAGTCTACTTCAGTATGTATGTTCATTCAGCTGTCAGTCTTAAGACAATTGTACACCAGGATGTGAGTCCACAGCTATGTTAGACACTCTTACCAACATCTTCTCTGCATACACAGATGATGTCATCCCCTATAAAGTGCACTCTGACAGTGTAAAAGTCAGACATCTGTGGTGGAGCTAGCCTTATGTTGTATGGAATACTGCTTCTATACCTACACAGATGTGGTATTCAAATCTGATCTCAGTCTACTGGTGCGTGTGTGTGGTTGGTGTTATATTACAGTCATTGTATGATGTTTTCAATCTGTTTTCATTTGACTTCCACTCAAGAGAACCTTTTACATAGCCCCCTGAATCCAACATCTGCTTTTTCCCTCTGTCCACATAATATCTGGTCTGTGGAATGCTGAGGATATCTTAATTGCAAAGATGAAAAAGAAATGTTAGGCTCTAAGGAAGGCATTGACTACTGCATTAAATCACTCCGAACTTTGTCACATAAACTTGGTTTGTGTTTTCATCTCAAAAATGCATACAGACATCGTAAAGCATGACCATGACCCTCTACCAGCCATGTTCAGGCCACTGGATGTGCAATTGTTAATTCTGTCACGGGTGGTACACATGTCACATATGGGTAGAGTCAGTCCGTATTACATCAAACACATACACATATTCCGCTACTATCTTCCATCACATAGCTATAGCAATTGGTGTTTAAATAGTATACTAACAGCTAAAATTTTATGTGCTCTTGGCCGATAGCCTAGCAAAGTCCATGAACCTCTGAAAATTGTTCATATCAATGTTGTCATCCACATGTGCTATGTTGACATGTGGATGTACTGTATTCCTACAAAAGTGCATTACAATCTGTGATTTCAGCTTCCAAAATTGATGGTCACTGCTGCCATTTTGTTACATGTTCCTTCCATAGCTGTAGCAATATGCTCCCTGAGGACTGTTGACATGGGATGATGCTATGCATATTGTTGCCTTATGAAGGCATGTGTTCTTGTCTTGCTTTATATCAACATTCTACACAATTGCCATGCAACCATCACAGTGACAGATACAGTATGGCACAGCTGTGCATGTGTCTACCTAGCATCTGTAAATGTTATCGGACATACAGCAATATTACATTATACTGATTACATAGGTACATACGCCTGAGTTCATCCACATGTTATAATGCTGTTACACAGACAAACATATGACATGTTGGGATTCACTTGCTACCTTGGGGAATTCATTGTATGCAGTATTGCATTGCTATTCACAAGGATTATACAGGTTGTTCCCCAGCAGCATTGTGTGATTGTCAGCATTTGTGTCATTAACTTTTCTGCTTGAGCTGCATCTATCTCAGTTGTCATGTGTCCGCATATGGTCTCAGGGCTCTCACCCATACATTGCCACAGATAAACATATAGGCATATGATGCACAACTGATGTAACGACATGAATAGGTAGAGTTGTGTAATTGTGTTAACAGTTCCACTGTGTCACATGTGATTCAGATCAAACTTTATATCTGGAAATGATGTACAGCCTGAAGTCCAATTATAGCATAGGTACAGCTGTAGTGTGACTGTACTGCATCATGGACGTTCCATTACATCACATCAATATTACCACTTGATAGTTTGCAAGAACACATATGGATGTATGTCAGGATTTCATGGCAGTATAACATTTTCACTGGCAATGTCATGGGGATGGTGATCATGTGGCACATGTGCTGAGTGTTGCCATGTACTTATAGAGGGTCCTGCATGTATTGTTTGTTATGTATACAATATCACAGTGACAGCTTCCTACCTCATTGATGCTGGACTATGCACTACTGTACATTCTGTGCACATGGGCATAGTTGATGCATTGCCATCAGTCTCACATGGTGCTGTAGCATTAATTGCAGAAGCTTCAGACAATATGCTTTGTTATTGCATGAGGTAGATGGATACAATACACAGCTGTGTGTAGGAAATCCACTCATAATAGTTTGTGTAGTTTGTGTTATTATCCACATGGCTGATACCTATGTCAACCAGGGATGCTTTTGTCAAGTGCATCCCATTTGTCACACTGAACTCCCAAACATCTTGTCAGCCATACAGACATATTCTTTGGAATGCATACCCATTAGGATTTGACAGTGCAGACTTCTCTTCAATGTGTTCTATTAGATGTTTTTGTGATACATATTTCTGTGTTGCACCCAGTAAATACACAGCTCAGTGACAACACTGATGACATTGGTTTGATTCTTGTAGAGTTGGAGTGTGGCTTATGTGTCATACATACCTCTCTTCTGATCAGGATTGCCCCTGATTTCAACTCCAGACTTAACACTGTCCCTCTTAACTCTTTAAAAGTGGTTATTTTTGGAGAAGGGGTAGTAAATTCCCCTTATAGCATATTGACAATTATTACAGTTGTACACGTCTGTTCCTGCAGAACAAATATAATTTGTTACACTCACATATTCTGTCAGTGCTGCAGATTAATGGTCATAATATTTTGAAAATGTTCCTGATTATGCCTGTTTCTGTATACATTTGTCCATGATCTTTTTCTTTGTGTCCATGATTGGTTTAAAGGTATGCTGGCATGTCAGTCATGTTCAGCCAAGTCATTCTGCAGATCTTCATACTATGAACATAGCCCTTATTGTATATAACGTCCTAGCTAAATGTCACAACTGTTCATCTTCATTGACATGTAACCTTGTGCGACCACCACCTATATACTATCATGTGTGATGATACATTCCTATCACTTATGTCTCTGCCCATTTTCATCAGTACACTTTCTCTACCTAGTGTATATTTCACTGGATTTGTCATTGCTGTACCCCCCACCCTCCATTATTTCACTCAGCAAATAATTGTTGTAATATACATTGTACTCAGTACACTTTTCTTTAATGTGTTAATACTGCAGTTATTGCAGTATTTTCACCCCGGTAGTAAGTGTGGCTATCTGCACAATCTCGCCAACCAGGTTTGTTCATAAACAAACTTGAGTGATTTTGTTTCTGCGCTCATGCTGCCCTGCATAGTTTCCTAGCAGCAGCACTGTGGCTGACCATGAAACCATGTTTGTATACGTGTACGTATGATGAGAAGCATGCATATGTGATTGGCACTGCAGCTCATCATGCGAACATGTAAACTCCATGTAGGTTTCACAAGAAGCATGCACAGAGTTTATTGAATTCCCAGGATAAGTAAACAAAGGAAAAAGAGGAAGTCAGAGAGAAGAGGTTACAGGTGCTTACTAACATTTTCTTTGTTTTCTGGTTTGAGATTTTCTTATATTGAGCGGAAAACATGGGCAGATTGTGGCCAAAAGGGAAATAGCAGAGAATGGGTGAAAATAACTGGGATGTTTATTGAGGTTGTGATGAAAGGAGGTACTGCCAGCACAGCTAGCTGGAATTTTGTAAATATTTATAAGTTGTTTTTGAATATCAAACTGATTCATACATGATGCTGGTGTTACAAATGTATTAGAACTGTATGTTATGTATATATAAAACTGATTTGTACAGACATTTGTGTTAAAAAGATATCTGTAAAGTGCTTGTGTTTGAAATGTATGCACAGTGTGCCTTACTAGAGAGAACAGAAATGCACATGCACTGTTGTAACTGTTTAAATGTATATGTTTTAACAGAAGAAACAGGAGGGTTAACCTCAGTCCAGCAGACTATAAAAAAATATCTGAAATTAAATCACTTTATAGGCTAGGCCATAAAGATGCTAGCTCACAGGCTTCAAGGCAGCCAGAGATACAAAGTTTGTACTAGGATACTTTCTGCATTGTCTTTGGAGTGAACTAATTGCCACTCACTGTTTAATTGTCTTATGACCTCCAGAAGCTTGACAGATCTGAGCAAAGCCCTTGTGTGTGTATTTTTACAGGTAGGTGCTATGTCCTGCCAGCCTCCAGCAATGGGTGTTTTGCATGGGAACTAGAAGTCAGATGACCGGAAATGATGTCATTCTGCAAGCTATTTTGAGAAGTCTCTTAGTGAGACCATTCTGTATTCTGTCTTGGACCTGACAAAAAGAAGAACCATTCACCACATCGTCTGCCTTGTTATAATTAAGTAAGTTATTAGGGAATAGTAACTTTCGTAGATACAGTCAGGAATATAGTAAAGCTTAGTTTAGATATTGTTTTTCTTTATTTGTTTGAGACTGTGCTTCAATGTTGTTTTAAATATTTCTAGTGATTTTGAATTCTGATGTCACTGTGAATATATAATTAGTATTTTCTTGTTCTTTTATTATTTATTATTAAATATATTTAAACCTTTCATTGTGGCTGATCTTTCTTAAGATATTTAAGTTTTGAGAGTACTTGCTTATTTATTTGGTGACACTGTGTGGGCCACTCCTAATAGCCTTGCTTTTGGTCAAACTACCATTTGCATTAGTATTAATATTAAACAATAAAATTGGACACTGTCTGTTAAGGGACTTAAAGTAGCTGGTGTGGGGTTCTGGTGGCAGTGGTAACTACTTTATAGTCTGGGCAGAAGGGGGCATAACTAGTAAACCTGTGCCAGCCTTTCCCAAGTGTGTGTGTGTGTGTGTGTGTGTGTGTGTGTGTGTGTGTGTGTGTGTGTGTGTGTGTGTGTGTGTGTGTGTGTGTGTGTAAAACAAATAGGTTCATAGGTTCATAGGTTGGTACTAGGCTATCAGCCCCAGGGCCTACCCTAGGGCCTACACAAGCTTAGCCATAACAATTCCCTGGATATTTCTTCCTCCAGTATTTACTTCCCTGGACCCCTGACTAGCAGGGTGACTGACGTGGTCCCCAAGGCGAATTTCCTATCTCCCATCCAATCGTCAAGGTTCATTTTGAAGAGGGCCAATGAGGCACTCTGCTTGACATGTATGGGCAGTCTATTCCAGAGTATGGGAAGTCTCTGGGTCAGGAACCTATCCCTCCAGCATGTTTTGTTCATTGTGATGATAAGGTTTAGATCCCTGGAGCATGTGGCTCTGAGGGATTGGGATTTCTTTAAGTGGAGCATGTCAAAAAGCTCAGGGTTTGACATGGCCTTGTATGTTAAGCAGAGATCACCTCTGAGTAGACGATATGCCACAGAGTATAGCTGGAGTTTTTTTAGATGGTCAGCATAGAGCATCTGCTTTAGACTTGTGATTCTTTTAGTGAGGTATTTCTGCAGCCTTTCCAGCTGTTGCAGATGTCTTGTGAGGTACATACCAAACGGAGCATTGTACTCTATAATGGGTCTAATGAGGGATGAGTACAGTGGGACAATGATCTCTTTTTTCCTGGATGAAAAGCCCTTAATGATGAGGTGTGCCACATAGAAGAATTTCCTGACTGTTGTGGCAATGTGGTTATCGAAGGTAAGACCACTGTCCACCTGTGTCCCTAAATCTCTCACCACAGTTTTGGTGTTTAGTGTACTGCCACCTATGTGGTAATTCATGGGTACATGTTTTTTTCCCAAAGGGGATAACTATACATTTCTTGGCATTAAGCTTGAGCCCACGGCTCTGGCACCAAGCATCTGTTTCTGTAAGGCCCTTTTGTAGAATATCCACATCATTTGGGGATTCAATAATGGCTTCCAGTTTGCAGTCATCTGCGAACTTTGTTAGCCAGGGTCCCTTAGTGTTGGCCTGTACTTCAGAGAAGTGGATGCCAAACAAGAGCGGTCCCAGGACTGAACCCCAAGGTACTCCACTTGTCACCTGTCTGGAGCTGGATTTGGAGTCAGCTACTTTTACAGTCTGGGTTTTGTTAGTAAGCCGGTTGGCAACCCGTCGAGTGATGTAGGGATTTATGCCCAGCTTAGTAAGTTTATCTATGATTTCAGAGTAGGAGATGGTGTTGAAGGCCTTGGCGAGGTCCACATAGGCTGTATGGACCGCCTTACCCTTGTCCACAGCTCTGGAGACTGATTCAAAGAAGTCAATCAGGTTCAGGAGACAAGATCGGCCCTTCACAAACCCAAACTTGGTTGGGTCCAATGTTTGAAGGTTGCCAATGTCTTTGTTTATAAGTTCCATGATAATTCGTTCCATGCCCTTGCAGATCAGGCTCATCAGACTGATGGGAGGGTAGTTCCTGGGATCCAAGGTGGATTCCCCCTTGTGGAGTGGGATAACTGGCTGTGGGCCACTCAGTGGCACGAAGCCTGAGGTGAGGCTATGATTAAACATGACACTTAGGTGAGGTGCCAGTTCATTTTGTAGTTCATGTAGTACACAACCCATGATGTCATCTGGTCCCATGGATGCTGTATTCCTAGCTTTGGAGAGTGCAGTTTCAACCTGTGTGGTCATGATTACCAGAATTTGGCAATCTTTTGGTATTGAGATGGGCCCTTTCGGGGCTGAAAGGGGGGGTGAAGTTGGCACTAAATCGATGTGCCAGGATATTGGCAATATCGTTGGGATAAGTATATTTAATGCCATTCTGTTGTAGCTCAGAGCAGATCTAAGTATTGCCATTTAGATTCTTGACATAACTATAGAATGCCTTTTGGTTGTCTTTGAGATCTTTAGCAATTTTATTTTCATAACTAGCTTTGGAGGATTTTATGAGGGATCTCATCTTCTAACTGAGGCTGGTAAGGGAGTTTTTTGCATCCTGGGATTTTCCTCTTTTCTGCAACAGTTTCTTCCTTCTGTTGTATAGTTTGTTTATAGCAGGGGACCACCAGATTGGCTTCCTTTTTTTGGAGGAGAGCATCTTGGTTCTATTTGGGATTGCACGATTCATGCACAAGTGGGTGTGCTTGTACAGTGCCTTAGTGTAGGATTCAGCAGTCAAACTTTCAGCTCCCATCTGCATGGGTGTCATGAAGTTTGTCACTTCTGACTTAAGTAGCATGAAGTTGGCTTTGGAGAAGGTTTTTACAGAGGTTTCTTTACTGGGTGGTGGGGGTGGGATGTGGATGTCAAGGGGGATTAGCTTATGGTCAGACCTGACCAATGAGGGGGTGACCACTGGCGTGGGGCATCAATCTCCCATGTTGGCAATAACCAGGTCTAGGATATTGGAGCCCCTGGTGGGACAATGGATTAGTTGATCCAGGGCACTGGAATTTATGAATTCCAAGAACCGTTGAGAAAAGGTGTTGGTACCCAATTAGTTTTTCCAGTTAATGGCAGGGTAGTTGAAATCACCCAGTATTAGGGTGTTTGGTTATATCTTAATATTTTCCAGTAGCCTGAGATTCAGAAGACAAGAGTGCATGTGTCAGCTGCTTGGGCAGGGACACAAAGCACTAGTTGTACAGAGAGAGTGTTGGAGGACTTGGCTTGAAATCCTGGCTAAGGACTCAACTCTATAGCTGTGCCAGTGAGGAGTCTTTTTGGGGATCTGGAGAAAGAGGGAGAAATCAGCCCTGGACTGACTGTGGTCTCTGTGTGTACTTAAGGGAAATTGCACTTGATATAGATAGCTGTATCTGAAAATATT
Organism: Protopterus annectens; assembly: GCF_019279795.1. Lineage (NCBI taxonomy): Eukaryota > Metazoa > Chordata > Ceratodontiformes > Protopteridae > Protopterus > Protopterus annectens. Next base: position 357,401,584 of record NC_056745.1, read on the forward strand.
GTGTGTGTACCTGTTATCCTCGAAGTAAACATCCCCCCACAGGTGCCAGTTGTGAAGATTGAGGATCCTTTATTACTTGTCCAGTGGTGGGTCATTACAGAGGGGTCAACAAGTAATAACATGGCAACATCTGAGACCCACGTGGAAAGAGATTGAAAAAGATCTGGGCATGTAAAATTGTTGTTGTTACATGTGGAGGTTGGTGGAGAATGATGTTGGTTTACTCTATACATTGCAATTATTGCAGATAATGTGTAAAGGCATATCAAAAGTAAAATAATAGTTACAATGAGCAACTGTGATTTGGTATGTAAGTCCAAGGCAGGTATGGTGATATGGGGTAACATTGAGAGCCATGGATAGGGCTAAGAGTTTTGTGAATGCAAGGATGGGAAACCAAGTTCCAGTTGGAGGTTTTATGGTGCTCCAGCACTGAGACTCAGAATATAAGGAAGTTTCTGTTCTGATGATGTGCATCTGTTACATGTGGGTGCAGACAATTTTAACTTATAATGCAGACTGTTTTGACATGAATTAGGAGCATGGGAGGCAGCATATAAAGAAGGAAAGCAGTGTTAGGGAGGGGTAATTGAAAGGGAAAGTGTCCTAGGTAGAGGATTAGGAACAGGCCACAATTCATTTGAAGGTTGGCATAAAGTCTGGAGGACGCAAGTGCAACAGTCTTCTACTGCAGCACCATTGGTACTATAACCAGGAAGAACATTTACTGGATGTTTTGTGGTATTCAGCAATGAGTTGATAAAAGAGGGAGGTCTTGGCTACATGGTGCTAGAATTGGCAATCAAAGTGATAAGTTGATGGCAGTATGAATACTTTACTTTTCTGGTAAACCAGGACGGGGTGTTCTTCCCTTACCAGAAGGTATGTGTGCTGTGATTCCCCACTGAAGTTAGGTAAACCTTGCACTCTCAGGGTATCAGCAATGCTGAGTTCTTATATCGGCACCTTTAGCTACAGTATATGTCTTCCCTTATAAGTTATACTAGGTCTCAGTAGAAGCTTGTCCCTTCATTGGGGGCACCTTATCAATATTTGTGTCACCAGTGAAAGGACTGACCTTGATCTTCAACTGCAGTGTGATAGCTGGCACAGATAACCAGTTTCTTCCCTATAGCTAAAACAGATTTTATTCAGACAATTTCCTGTTAACTGACATTCTCTTATTGTGTTTATTCAGTCATTTTTCTAACCACACCGCCACAGGCAACATCACATTCTTTAAACTTCCAAATCAAACTTCTGAGAGAAACAGTGTCAATGTCTTTAGTGAAATCTAACTATATTACATCTGCAGGTTCTTCTTGTCTACTTCAACTATGTTCCAGTCATAGAACTGGATCATTTGAATAGGAAGCTGCCTGCTATGCAGCACTATGCAGCTAGTCATCTGTCACTGCATAAATATTTAGAAAGTCCTTCAATTTCTACACAGAATATTTTTTTCAGATTATTCTCCAGGATAGAAATGGGATTCTATGGATAACAAATTGCCTTGCTGTGCCCACAAAATTAACAACCACTATTAACTACTTTAAGATTGATGTCACTTTCTTTTCAAATTAGTTTTATTCATTTTTATAAGCAGGCTAAGAAGTGTAACTTCAAAAATAGGAAAGTGTATATCAGTTTCCATTCATATGAAAAAAATAATGTCTTTTTCCTGAATTAAATTAATTTACAATAGACAAGCACTTGCAAGAGTTTTATCTGTTCACATTGACCTCTTTGTTCCCTATCTAAAACTCTCGCAACTAATTCTGCAATGCTTTATCAATTCAAAAATGGACATTTCGCAGCAATGGTATCTCATAAAGGAATGCCATTTGTTTTCTGTCTATACTGTAAGGCAAGACTGAAAGTGGCAGATAGGCTGGGTTTGAATCTCTCCACTGTTAACCAATGTAAAGGGAGAAGGACAGTGGAAGACAGATTGTGTTTGAATTCCAGCACTGCCAATCAATGTAAATGACCAAAATGGTTATACTCACTCAACTCATACTACTGGGACCAAACATAATCCAATATAAAAAAGGCACATATATATTAATCCATAAATAATTCACTAAGTTCTGCCTGATCACAAGATCATGTGAGAAACATACACTGCTGCCCTGAGTAGGGGGCTTCATTATCCTTATTCAAGCATAGGCTTCACACTCAAAACTCTACTGAGGAAAATCTTTGACCTAGTTTCCCAAATCGCCTTCTTACCACACTCTCTGTTTCATACTCAATTCTCATAATAGCTGCATTTTAAATAACCTCCATCACTAAGCCCTCTGTCCTGGCACATGGTAGTAAGCGGTCATCATCTTGGATTACCAGGCTGGCAACCTCCAACTCACTGTTTCTCCTTGTTAATAACTACAATGGCCAAAGTAGGTGTGTGCCAGTAGCCTGTCACCAGTTAGTCATAAATACCATTTTTTCAATTAATAAAATGAGTACAAGACAACCAGCTGCAAGATAAGAATACTCAGAAAATAATGAAATAAGTAAAATTGTTAGCAATTAAATATATAGAAAGATAATGAATTGTACACAAAAACAGAAAAAACATTTTAACAAGCAGATTGTAAAAAAAGAAAACATCTAAATACAGCTAATCATTTTTGAGCTGATTCAGAACTACAAGAAGTGCTAAGTCTTATACTAAATGTATCTGAATTTCAAGACAGAGAGACAAGTGCTGAGAACATTAACGCAAAAGTCATAAGCTTTCATTAACATTCCTTCTCAACTGTTCTGATCTTTCTCTCAGATGTTCTTAGTTTACATCTTTTTTTATAGAGATGCAGGTTTTCACCTCTGTATACTAATGAACCTGCTCACTTACATTTGGTCTATTATGTCTTTCTTCTAATTGCATTTTTATGATCCTACCCTTCTAGTATAAGAAACTTTCCTGATCCTGTGATTTCAGGTTAGATCAATTACATTTTTGCATATTATGTATAATTGCTGTGGTTCCCAGCAGAAGGCAAGAAGTACAACTTTGTAAATTAAATGATAAATGCCACTTACTTTTTTCAGTTTTATCAGACTTTGTATCTCATTCATTTCTGATCAGAAAACCATGGTATAGTTATACATAAACCTCACATGTGGTACAACAACATCTTTACAATAGACCATTAATGTTCAAACTGTGTTGTCTTGATGCTCTAATCTCTGAAATAGCTCATATATGTTTTGCTGCAAATATGAGCTTTCTGGATTTACTATGAAAATATAGAAAATCATAATAAAATACATTTAGCTGTTTGATTTACATGTGCAATGTTATGTGCAATAATGAGGTCAGATGTCGAAGTGCATGTAGCAAAATGATCACATTCACACTTTTGACATTATTTTTGCAGTTCACAACTGCAAATCACCTAGCATAACATTTTTGCAGGGGGACAAGTCAACCTGCACCCCTCACACCCCCTAAAAATTATAAATTCCAACTCCAAGATTGCACTACAGTGGGGAAAAGGGTAATTTCCCGATCCCCACTGTACCAAAATCTGTAGTCATAACATCAGTCACATATTGGCATTCGCTACACTGAACATTCACAGTATTGCAGGTTGGAGATATGGGAATTGACCAAATGGGGTTCAAAATTCCCATTTTTGCCAAACGTTTACTCGTCATTGTCATAGTAAACCACTTTCCATTATCATAGTCCTTCACTGTCACAGCTTTTTTCTTGTCATGCTATGAGAAGGTACAAATCGTATAATTGTTTAATCACGTCTACAGGGAATCTTAAGTAACGCAACCTTCTTTTGCAAAAGGTTTTCTCCATAGCTCCCACAAGGAGGTTATCATGATTACTATTGTTATTTTAATGCTGTTTTTCTTTTAAACCACAGCTGTTTTTACTCTCCTTTGGATCTGCCTGATGGCTCTTCTACCTTCACCAAGTTGGCACATTTGTTTCATTGGGAGTCAGAGCCAGGCAACATTGGGCTATGCAACAGTCCTACAACCCATGTGTTTCTATCTGGGGATTCTTATTTGCCCATTCATTTCTCCTCTTTTGAGAACTGAGTGGAATCATGTGGCTCAGCTTTATGTCCAGATGAGTAGCCTGCCTCCGTTCCACTTTTCTCACTCCTGTTCCACTAGCACTTCCTATAAGTGGAGTATGCTTTAAGCACCAGCAATGGACTGTTCCTTTCCTTGACAAGCCAGCAGGAAATCCCTGCCACTCACAGAGAGACACCACAGGCAGATTTCCCTGATCTCCACAAGGAAATTATGTCCTGATTGTATGTACCCGAGTGTGCATCCCTCCTATCACTTCCTTCTTTTCTTTGAGGGTTGAGTAGACATTATTCCTTTATTCTCTCTCTTTCTGTCTCTCTGCCAGTTCTGTCAGCTGCTTGACCCATGGCTTTATCTCAATACACTACTGAATTTGGTGCATTACTCTACATTTGTAATGTATCCTCGGCAGTGGTGCTGCGGTAGCATTGTCGCCTCACAGCAAGACGTTGTCCCGTTCGATTCTCAGCTAGAGCGTCTTCTGTGTGGAGGCATGCGTGAATGGGCATGCCTTCATTGGAGGTTGTGCATCAGGGCTGGTAACTCGGCACGTAAAAATCCACTACCAAACATTAGCGGACTGGAGCCCCGCTGTGGCAACCCCTATCCAGGATAAGCTGAAAGACACAACAACTCTACATTTGTAATGTATTGCTATAATATGATCTGTTTTTGGATGAGGCCAAAAAAGAATGTTAAGGAAAACATGTGTAGCTTCACAGCAACCCACAGTCGATTTATAAGTCTAGATGTGAAAGAGTGCTTTGGACATGTGCTGAGGAAGGATGTTGAGTATATTGGGAAAAAGATGCTAAGGATGAAGCTACCAGGTAACAGGAAAAGAGGAAGGCCTAAGATAAGGTTTATGGATGGGGTGAGAGAGGGCATGCAGGTGGTTGGTGTGACAGAGAAAGATGCAGAGAACAGGAAAAAATGGAAACAGGTGATCCACTGTGGCGACCCCTAATGGGAACAGCCAAAAGAAGATGATGATGAAAAAATGTCAATAATATATCATAAGTCCTTTATAATGTATCAGATCTGCAACTTAATATGAAAACAACTTTAGTGAATTCAAAGTAAACATATACAACTCAGTCCATTTAAATGTCAGCATAATACAACACACATAAATGCTCTCATATTTCTACCTGTTTTATCACAAAAATATTATAACATTTAATAATAAAATATGTCAGTTGTTATTATCCCAAATTATTGCAGCTGCAGGAAGATACCATGGTTGGCAGAGATGAGGACAGATCAATACAGTTAAATTTTATGTTTCTTAGGGTATTTACTTGATGCAGTAAACAGAACATTATTTGATGAATAATGTATATTATTAATCTATTGCAAATTTTATGGCTGCAATATCTATTAATAAATCTTCAGGTAGGAACTGTACAAATCATTTAATAATTTTAATCAAATATGTGCATATTCTCAAACTGCAAATGCAACTAGTCATTTAATGCCCACGAATAATAACAAAAACATTGGAGTTCCATAATAAAAAGCCAAGAAATTGCTTAGTGTCATCCCCAAATATATTACACTCTGGATTTTGAGTTTATAGCTGATGGTTCAGGATTCACAGCTTGACCATCCCCTTCTTATCCAATCCATCTTCCCACCTAGTCCCATGTCAGATACAACTCTACCAGCTCTTTCTTGTCTCATGCTGATCCTTAACAACCTGGAAAAAAAAACAATGGAAGGCTATTTGTTTTGGATTAGTCCTTTTGTGGATATCTTTGTCTTTTTTTAAGAATAAGACAGAAAGCTCAGGTCAGCGTGCCAAAAAAAAAAAAACAATGCTGTAATCTTCTACCAGCTCACCAAAAACAAAAGTAATAATTTTTCCATTATCTTTCATGTTTAAATGCACTGTCACTGCCTAGATGACTGCTAATGAGATGTGAACCTGATGCAGACTTACAATGACATCACACTTCTGCCTGCTTTCAACCATATAAGAAAACATAGAAAACACGTAGCAGCACAGCAGTCTGAAGCATAGCATGTTCATATTGTAAAAGTGACACCCATACTCACAACCACACATGTACCACGTGTGGTTACTAGTCTTTTTATTATGTTCCTTGGATGACCTCCCTCTCTAGCAAGTCATCCTGGGGCCCCTGCAGCAGTGGGTTTCTTCAGTGGCTAATGCTTGCTCAGACAATGGCTAACAAACCAGCATTACTAGCAACTTCTAACAAAGTCTTACAATAAATAGGGGTAGTTACCCATTCTCCAATGAAAAGGGCTGCTTTGTTATGTATCTATCATATATAGATATGACTGCATATCATCTACTTAAGATGCTGTCCCTTATGTAATTATAATTGTATGACTTGTTTAAATTTTATCATGTTTAATTTCATGTACACCATAGCGATTTCCATTTATGTTCACATGCTTCCTATGTAATCTTAATACACCTGATCCATGCTCTTTTGTACTCTTCAGTTATTTACTCAGCTACATAGTATAACCTTCTATTCTATATTCTTGATAAGATGCATAATGTACTGTTAACTAATCTGTAGAACAAATGTATTATGTACTGTTAACTGCACTATGAACCCAGGTTGTGGGTGAAAAGGGTCAGTAGACGTGCCCACCTACCTGGTCAACAAATAAAAATAAATAAATAAATTGCTTTACCTTAAATACTCTGCGCTTATTGAGATGGATCATAGATGCAAAGATTTCTCAGACTTGTATAATTATTTGGTTAGCAAATAAACAAGTCATTTACATTCCATGTTTTATTATTTTTTTAAGCTTTCCCCCTGGCCTCCAATGAAAGCAGTCCACAAGACAGTTAGACAACCTAATCAACGAAACATAAATAAAAAAAATATTATTATCATTGTGACTCCCCTCTTCTGGGCCAGTAATCAAGGAGCCTGAATCCTCACCACGGACACTGGTGAGGGACATTCACTTGGAACAAAAATAGATATACACTGTATTTCCAGATACAGCTATCTGCATTAAGCACAATTTCAAGCACACAAGGAACACACTCAGTCCATGGTCTGGGTTTCCCTATCTCTCCTCCAGGCCCCCAGTAAGACTCCCCAAGTATCCAATCCAAGTCCTCCAACACCCTCTCTGTGAAACCAGTGCTCTGTGTTCCTGCTCCAAGTAGCTGACACACACACTCTTTGAGATTTGATTTGCACACACACACACACACACACACACACACACACACACACATGGGAAAGGCTGGCACATATTTACTTGCTCTGCTACCCTTTGCCTAGACTATAAGGTAGTTACTGCCACTAGACACTCCAAAGCCAGCTGCTCTAAGGTTTTTACAAGGGTACCCAATTATATTGCATGGAGTTAATATTAATATAAATGATAATGTTTGATCAATGCAACAAGGCTCTCAGAAGTGGCCACAGTGTCACCGAATAAATATAAGTACTCTCAAAGGTTAAAATATTCTCTAAAAGACCAGCCACAATGAAAAGTTTAAATATATGTAATAATAAATAATACAAAAACATGAAAATACTAAATACCTATTTACAATGAACACCAGCATTTCATCACAGGAAATATTAAAATAACATGGATGAATAGCTTCACACAGATTCAGAAAAACAGTACTTAACTAATCTCACCATATTTTCCTGACTGAGCTAAAGAATTACTATTCCTATAAAGCAAGGCAAGATAAAGTGGGTGAGAGATCCTTCTTTATCAGGTTACAAAAACAGACTGCCCTGAGACTTCAGTCTCATCTGATATTAAAACATCATTGTTTGTGCTGGATTACAAAATGACATCACATACGTCTATTTGGTCATCTGACTTCCAGTTCCCATGCTACCCCCTTACTAAAGACTGCCAGGATTTAGCACAGATGTGTTACCTTACACACCTACAGCTTTGCTAAGATCTATTACATCTTATGGAAGTCATAAAACAATTTCAAACTTCCACCCTTGCAGAGTAGAAATTAGTTCACCCCAAGGACAATACAGAAGGCTTCCTAGTACAATCATTTTGTTTCTGGCTCCACTGAGACCTGTGAGATACAATCTTTATGGCCTAAATTAGGTAGTTTAATTTCAAACTATTTTTCAAAGTTAACTGGACTGAGATTAACCTCTTCTCTTCCAGTATCCTCTATTACAATATATTAATTTCCACAGGTAAAATACAGTCTGACATACATGTATATTTCTTTGCTGTCCAGCAGGACATGCTGTTGGTACATTTTTAATACAGCAGCCTTACAAATAAATTTTTCAGCAAAACCATCTGTACAAATCAGTTTGATATACAAATGACAAAACTTCAGCTAGCTATGCTGGCATATGTTACACATCCACTGCCCTACTTCTCCTGACATAGCTGGCAATACCTCACATCATCACAATCATTATTACAAGAAATTAAATTGTCACTGCATTTTATGTTAAACTGCTAATGTCCTTTCTGGATTTTAAACCTTCAGTCAGGATGGGTCGTGATTTTTCACACACCTATCTGCTTGATATCTGCTTGGTAAATACAGTTTTTCTTCTGAGTGCTACAACTGCCTGTAGATCTTATCATGTAGAAGTGCTTATCTTTAGATGTGGTTTAGAAAACAGCTTGAGTTATAAATCATTGTTTTATAATTCATTGGTTAACTAATGTTTAGTTATATTGATATGAGCTAAATTTGCACTTTCTTATTAGCAAAAATTTAATTTGACTGCTATTTCCTCCCACTACTGTGGCTTTTTAAAACATGTCCTGTAGGTTAAATTCTTTGAGAAACTGTAAAAGAGAGTTGGGTGTAGGAAAGGCAGAAACATTTGGAGATTCAATAGTAGGATCAAGTGTATTCATACATGCAACCTTACCTACTCACAAGGAATCAGTCAATAATGATGTGAGACAGAGACTTACAAGAGCTCTGTACAGCATCTTTTATCACAAAATGATGAGATCTTAGACCGTCATAACTGCCTACACTGTCATGGAGTGTCCAGTGGCTATATTCCAAATGATGTGATGCACATGAGTAGAGCAGACAGCTTAGCATAGTCCAAGCTATATATCGACCTCAACTTGTTGACCGATACAGGCCTATCTTCTAGATTTGTGTCTGCTGGTCTATAGCTGCCAGAAACATGCTGTCATCTAGAGTGGTCCTTTGATTTAAGGATTTCCCCCCATATTTCATTGATATGACCCTGAACTGACTTACAAGATAGGATCAGGACTCACAGAATTGTCCACAGATATCACAGACATTTCTATGGTAAAAGCTTCCTTTTGGCTTTGAAGTATTTCCTTTTCTTTTTCTACATTGCTACATGTACGCACATATGTGTATACTTATCTGTGTGTATGCAAATTCCCAGTACATTTTTATGCACCTTATTGCTTTGTTTACCTTGCATGTATCACAGTGTTCATTTTGTTGCCCTTTATGACAGCTATTTACTCTTTCTGCATTTCTTGCATTGTGTATAGACAATGTAGATATTTTTAATGACCACTGTGTGTGTGTATGTGTGTGTGTGTGTGTGTGTGTGTGTGTGTATGTGTGTGTGTGTGTGTGTGTGTGTGTGTGTGTGTGTGTGTGTGTGTGTGTGTGTCAGCATTTAATGCACATCATCAACCTTTCATTAATATCTCGTTGTGTAAACAATCACTATAACTGTACTCCTTTCAAACCCATATGGAGAAAAAAACTTTAAGCACTGCACATCCAAAAATACACACTCAAATCACAACCACAAACAGTCAAATGGAAATGGCATTACTGCAAAATGGACTCATATGTAAAATGTTATACTAAATAAAGATCAAACTAAAATACCTAAAATATAAGTTTAACATAGCTGAAAAGAACTCTCATTGCATTACTAAAATGAAATTACAAAATGACCTTATGACAATATAAACAAGAAAAACTTATTTCAAGATTAAAGTAGAAGGCCTTCCCTCCGTATAAAAGTCCATTCATAAGGAGCTATGATACCTGTGCAAATATCTGCTGAACAGAAATCACATGCAAATACATCAACTCATTAAAGAGAATGGAAACAGTAATCAAACCTAAGAATATGTGGAGGTGTGCTTTAGTGATAAATTACATATTTTGTGCTATATTCAGGAAGAGGGAATGTATTTTGTAAATTATAGCTTCATCACTAATCAGGAAATACATTCCATAAACCAGAAGCAAAAGATATTTAATTTACTATGCAGTAAACCTACACTTGTTCCATATTTCCTTTTTGATAGAAAGTACATACCATTTCCAGAAGAAATACATTCTAATGCTATATGAAAACGTTTACATTGTTTGTATGAGCTTGATAGCTGACATTTGTAGGCATAGCATACAGACTTGATAATTTTTGTCACTGTCTGCAAATGCAAGATGGGTGAAACAATATTTGTGTTCCAAACTTCAGAACACTGTGTTGTTGAGCAGAACTCTCCAAGGCTATATGCCGTCTTGTTTATGTCAAAGAACAGCAGCAATTATAGTTTGAATTCACTGGATAACAGGAACCACTATATGTTGCTCAAAGGTAATTGTACTAGTTAAACAAACTGAATCTTTTTATAGTAACTATAACAAATATGTATTTTAGTTGGCACCAGTACAATTCTTTACTTTTGTTTGTTTCCTTTCATATTCAATTTCCTTTATCAACACTGTGAAGATAGGAGGTATCGCCAGCCATGCCAGAAGTAGGGCAGTAGATGTGTAAACAGCTAGCTGGAATTTTGTAAAGAATTATAGGTCATTTATGTATCAAACTGATATGTACATTTGCGTGTGTTTAAAAATGTATTTGTAAAGTTGCTTGTGTTAAAATGTGTCAGCAGTGTTTACTGCTGGGCAGAAAAGAAATGTACATACATTATTGTAACTGTTTAAATCTATACATTGTAACAGCATATATTAGAAGAGAACAGGTTAATCCACCTGACTTTGAAAAAAATATTCTTGAAATTAAATTACTTTATGGGTTAAGCCATAAAGATATAATCCCACAATTTTGAAGGGAGCTAGAGACTCAATGTCTGTGCTAGAGAATAGCCTGTAGCTCCTGTAGGAAGAGTGGAATGGTTTTATTGTTTTATGGCTTCCAGATGCTGCATCAGATCTTAGAAAAGCTCCAGATATATATGGTAGCACATAGGTGCTAAACACTAGCAGTTTCTAGTACTGGTAATAGTGTGTGGACCAGAAGTCAGATGACCAGATGTATGTGATGTCATGCTGTACAGAAACAATGTTTTAATATTAGAGGGACTGATCTCAGGGGCAGTCTGTTCTTGGAAACCTGACTAGAAAGGGGTCTACATTATAATCTTGAAGGTTTAATACTTTGAATGCATAAAGATTAAACTTTATGCATCAAAGTATTAAACCATCGAACCCTGATAAAAAAATATTTTAAAAAACTAAAGCATTTACGCAGGGGGGCAAGTCCCCCTACCCCCCCACACCCCCGCTACTTAAATATACCACCTTTGAGATTGCACTACATTGCAGGAAAGGGAAATCTTCCCTTTCCTGCACCATACTACATTAAAGTGCGATCTTGGAGTTGGTATATTTAAGTAGTGGGGGTATGGGGGTGCAGAGGGGGCTTGCCCCCCCCAGCTTAAACCCATTAGGGTAAAAATTGAAAGTTTTAATTTTTTTTTATTTTTTGAAGTTATGGAACTTCGACAATATGGTGTCAACCATATTGTATTCAATGTTCTGTAACTTTGATGTTATAATATAGACCCCTAGAAAGACCCTCATCCACATCATCTTCCCTTGCTGTAGTAAGTAACTTAACTAGAGAACAGTAATTCTTTTAGTCAATCAGGAATATATAGTAAGATTAGCTAAATACTGTTTTTCTGTATCTGTGTGAAACTTTTCATCAGTGTTATTTTTAATATTTCCTGTGATTGAAACTCTGGTGTTTACTGTAAATAGATATTTAGTA
>NC_056745.1:357423633-357454227 GCF_019279795.1 Protopterus annectens
ATGCAGTCTGAAAGCATTCCCCTGTTAGGAAAGGAAATATTCCCCTACCTGTGGATTGTCTATCTCACTCCATACCTCTCAGCTTCTTAGCACAAAAAATCTTGACAAAGCTAAAATAATACAGGGAGAAAAATAGACAGATTTTAAGTAATGGTCTTGTAAATGTCAAAAGTTGATAGAATGACAGGATTTGCATTACCATGCATTTTCTGAAGGATGTGAAATCTGAAACACAAATTCATGTCATTATTTGATGACTTCAGTCCTCAGTGATTTGCCAGAAAAGCACAAATTTTATGAGGAACAGATCAAAAATATGAGGGAAAAATGTGGACATTCTGCAAAAATCTGGACAGTCAAGAGGCATGGTTTGTGCACATGTGAGTCATCTGCTTCAGTCAGCTAAATGGCGTTGACAAAACTGATGCTGATCTAATGTCCATTCAATGTTAGGTAAGCCACCCACATATATGTATATGTATATGTATATGTATATGTATATGTGGGTGTACCTGATATCAATGATAGATCACTTACCCAAAATTTAAATTCACAAGATGAGATTGCCGAAACCTTATTGTAAAGAACACCCAGATTACTGAAGTTGTACTCTGCAAAACTAACCACATGGCCACCATGCTGATCTTTGCCCTTTTCCCCACTAGAGTGCGATCCTGGAGTTGGTATATTTATTTGGGGGGGATGGGGTGTGAAACCTCCCACTTGGGTGAGTTTGATTTGCTTCTGTTGTTTTTTTTTGTGGTGGCCATGTTGTTAGTTTCCCAGAGTACAACTTCAGTAATCTGGGTGTTCGTTAAAATAAGGTTTCGTCAATCTCGTCTCACAGATTTAAATTTTGGGTAAGTGATCTTTTGCTAATGCAAAGGGAATCCGTACATGTATATACGTGTGTGTGTGTGTGTGTGTGTGTGTGTGTGTGTGTGTGTGTGTGTGTGTGTGTGTGTGTGTGTGTGTATATATATATATATATATATATATATATATATATAGGTCTACCTGAAAATGCCAACAACGCAGAACTCCGACAACGAGAACGCCGACACCGGAAGATCGACAACAGAGAAGACCAACAGCTGAGTATCCCGATGCTGAGAACACCGACATGTTAAGGTAAGTGCGTGATAGGGACAGATATTAGGGCCAGGGTGTGGGTAAGGTAAGTGTGCGATAGTGACGGAGTTTAGGTTTGGGGGGGTTAAGTGAGTTAGGGTTAGGGTGCGGGTAAGGTAAGTGTGCGATAGTGATGGACTTGAGGGTTAGGGGTGGATTAAGTGAGTTAGGGTTAGGGTGCGGGTAAGGTAAGTGTGTGATAGTGACGGACCTTAGGGTTAGGGTTTGGGTTAAGGTTAGTGCATAGATAGTTGTGTTTGTAAGGTTTAGTGTAGGTTTGTAAGGTTTTTGGTGTGCTTGTGTTGTGTGTGTCTTTTTTGGGAAAGGTATTTGTTTTGTTGTTTGTCGAGATTTTGGTTTGTCGGGCATGTGAAGTTTCGTATTTTTGAACTTTTTTTTTCCGGTGTTTTCATGTCGGTTATCTCATTGTCGGCGTTTTCAGGTAGACCCATATATATATATATATATATACACACACACACAGACACACAAACATATGTGTGTGTGGGTGGGTGGTATGTGTGGGCTCTGCAGTGAAGCTTCCTTCTGAATGTGATTTTTAAGATAAATGGCATTGGCTTGTCATTACTGCCTAGGCTTCAACTAAAATCTTAACACATAAGGAGATTTCTGCCTTATCACCCCAAGACAAACACAGGCTCTGCAGTGAAGTTTCCTTCAGAAAGTGACTTTCATGATCAGTGATACTGGCGTATCATTACTGCCTAGTCACTAGTGAAAATCTTAACAGCACTTAAAGAGACATCTGCCTTATCAGCCCAAGGCACTGAAGCTTTTTTCTGAAAGTGACCTTCAAGATAATTGACTTTGGCTTATCGTAGCTGCTTAGGCTCTAGCTAAAATCATAGCAGCACATAAGGAGGCTGCCTTATCCATTCAAGACACGAGTACACTCTGCAGTGTGATGGAGAAACCTAAATTAGTGTCTTTTGACCCACTGTTTGGTATTCATATTGATTTGCAGCCACATTGGTCTTCTGTAGCTTACATTTAACCCAGCAGGTTCTTTATATCTTTGGCCACACTAACAAACTCAACATCCGACTGTAGTTTTTTAGCCTCTCCACACACTATCTCAGTATCCCAATGCATTCTACTAGATTTTGTTCTGACTGAGGCTGCCTTCTGTCAGTGGCAATTACCTCCATTGTATGTTACCAATAACTACTCATGTAGTAGGCAAACTATCAGTCTGTTGCAAGTCATTCTGACTTGTGTTGTACCGGAGTTTTCATGGCAGTCAAGTCAACTGATATTTTTTTCTTGAAATCTGAACACTCTAGGTGGATGAAACCCTCTATGATCCCCTGCCTTACACCCAATCTCACCCACCATGTGCTCTCCTATTTTTATACATACAGCACCCCCCTCCAATACCAATAAAGCAGTAACAATAATCATTCACATACATCACTTCCTTCACCTGCATCACATCCTGCAATCATTTCACTTCCTATTTGTACTCCTACTGGTATAACTAGCTACACCATTATAACCAATACAGGATCTACCTGAAAACATCGACACACAAAAACACAGACAGCGAGATCACTGACACCACAAAACCGACAGTTCAAAAACACGACAGTTTACATGGCCGACAAACCACAATCCCGACAGTCAACAAAACAAAACAAATCCCTTTTCCAAAAAAACACACAACAACACAAGCACACCAAAAACCTTACAAACCTACACTAAACCTTACATACACAACTATCTATGCACTAACCTTAACCCAAACCCTAACCCTAAGGTCCATCACTATCGCACACTTACCTTACCCGCACCCTAACCCTAAAGTCTGTCACTATCGCACACGTACCTTACCCGCACCCTAACCCTAAAGTCCGTCATTATCGCACACTTACCTTACCTGCACCCTAACCCTAAAGTCCGTCACTATCGCAAACTTACCTTACCCGCACCCTAACCCTAAAGTCGGTCACTAACGCACACTTACCTTACCCGCACCCTAACCCTAACATCTGTTACTATCGCTTACTTACACAGTTGCACTCGTTTCACATGTTGGTGTTTTCAGCATCGGGATTTTGAACTGTCGATCAATTCAGTTGTCGGTCTTCCGATGTCGATGCTCTCGTTGTCGGCGTTTCAAGCTTTCGATGTTTTCAGGTAGATCCCCAATACCATATACATATCTTTATGTTACCTTACTTCCTCTAATATCCCCATCTAATGTAAATTATTTTATCTGCTCACTTCTCTTTTCACTACTCTTTTATCCAATATGCATTATAACTCCTCCCTTCATACTCAATCTGTAGCTAAATCTCTTCTGCAAACAAGTACCCTAATCTCTGTACAGTCATAAACTGCTGCATACATCTACCATGCAGTTCTGCATTCCTCCCTCTGTTATGCTCATTTTGCTATCTCTTTTGCCACGTACCACAGGTCCTGATACAACAGCTTTAACACCTACTCCAGCATAACCAAATCTCATGCACAGAACTTACTTAATCACTCACACCATATACTCCACAATATTATCTCCCCACCTTTCCCCACACTCATACATCTTTCAGTGCAAACTCTATTACACCAACAGTGATACAGTTCTACATAAACTAAATATTAAATATAAATGTAGTACCAAATATTGATTCTATTACTTAACCATACCATGCTCCCAAACACTCTCTGATGATATATACCTAATTCGTGGTCCCTTTGCTCATCCCTATGTCACTGCTTAGCAACACACCAACAGTCACATTGCTGCCTACAATACATCATGTCTACACCTTTACTATATTACTTGGCAGAGGATATGTAATAAAAGGTCTGAGCTACATGCTTGAATCACAAACTTCTCCCCAGAGATCCTACTGCTAACAGAAGTGAAAAGATACTTCCCCTAGGCTATAACATCCTAAAGCAAGACAGAACCCACAAAAAGATAGGTGGTGTAACCATAGTATAGAAAAGGTCCATTCATACTAATGTCTTTACCATCCAACCCCCATTTCAACAATGCTGAACTCATATTTTCCCACATAAGAATAAACAAACATAAGAAAACATGTATTTTAGCAGTACATATTCCCCCAGGAAATTATACTACAACTATAGAAGACTTTTGTCATGGTTATCCACCAATAGTCCAAATGCAAACAATTATTTTAGGAAATCTTAACAATGATTGGCTATCCATATGCTCGTCCAGTCCAGTTTCAGCTATCAAATTATACAATTTTTTTCTCAAATCATCACTAACTCCATAAGATAAAACAATGCAATGATTAGACAATGGGCTCTCACATCTGAGTCCAGTAAAAATGATCTCATCTGGGATCATCCTCCATTCCTTCAGTGACTACCTACCTATCTCATAATGAGGCAACACTCCAAAACCTTATAAATATAACACAGTATGCAACCTAAGTGAAACCTGTGTACTTTCATCAAATGTTCGAAACTATGCAACTGGCATATATTAGAAACCCTTCCTTGAGATGACATATTCCAACAAACATTAAATAAAGTAGCCTGTTTTAGATGGAAATGAAGTCAACTTCAACCCAACTCCGTGGCTTTCCAATGGGACAACTTATGAGGAAAAAAAGACAAAGCCTGGAAAACCTGGCTCAATAACAAAACTCAAATTAACCTTCAGTAATTTGAAGAGCAATGACGCAGCAAAAACACTGATTAAATCTGATAAAAAACATTACTCTTTGAGGTATCTATACCAAGAATCCTAAATGCCTCAAGGGCTATAGTCACAATCTATTCAGCACAGGTCATCCAACTGAACCCACTCCTAAAACTTATGTGAAAGCAATTAAACTCACAGTTTATAAACCTGACCCAGCCCCCTACTTTCCATCTTAATCCTGTTCCCACTTCATCAAAAAACTACTAATCAAACTCACATGAACTACCTTTGCTGCTGACAGCCTACCTGCTGAATATCATTCCGTGGCTCTTGATGCCCTGGCTTATCCGGGCTCAATAATAATAAATAGGTCAATCCACAAAAATTATGTATCCAACCGCTGGAAAAATCCCTAACAATCTCACTTCACAAAAGCGGTGACTGAACAGAACCCAGCAAGTTCTGCTCCATAGTTATTCTCTAAAATACATAGAAATTCATTCAAATAAAGATCCTTAAACACCTATTTGACCATAATCTCCTCTCTACTGCTCAACAAGGCTTTAGACCTCATCATTGCACTATTTCTGCACTACTGAATTTCACTACTAGGTCAGTGTTCACAGGTACTCGGGATACCTAGTTTCCTCACTTTTTCTAGACCTGTCTGAAGCATTTGGCATTGTATCATAGCAGATCTTTCTTAATTGTCTCTTACTTAGTCTTGACTATCACTCTTTTCCCTTATTTTAGAGCTACGTCTCAAATAAACAATAAGAAGTCAAGCTGCAAAACAAAACATCCCCCTGGCCTTCCTACCCATCCAAGTCAGAGTCCCTCAAAGTTCTATTTTAGGACCTCTACTGCAACAAGTCACGTAACACTCGTACAAAACCCAATGATGCCATTCTCTGCGCTCAGCCAGTGCCCTTCCAGGTCTCCAGCAGAAGACACAGAATGCATTTACTTCAACTGAGCTGCAGAAAAAAGACTCGAACTTCTGACTAAATACTAAGAAACCCAAACTTATACTCTTCATACTCAGCATGCAACACACAGTCTAATAATAAAAACACATTTTCCATCTTCTCGACTAACAAAACAAAATTGATCTAATCATTCCTACAAAATTATTTGAAGTAATCATTAATAAACATCCAAAATTTGAAATCTACATACTGTGATCTCTCAAGAAAACACAAAAAACTAGGTCTCATGTATCACAGACAAACTTCCTAACTGACAATATCAGAAAAAAAATTGCTTCCAGATATCTCTACAAGTAAACTCCTGATTAACAAAACAGGGTTCAAGCTATATGCTAAAAAATACAATATCATCTCATTCTGTACAAGTAACTTCCTGCAATGTACTTTATCAGTAGCACTCTATTATCCAGTATGATAGTAAGCAGGGACTTGGGCTCATGGGTCGATAGCTCCCTCTCCTTTGATCATTATGTAGTTACCATAGTTAGATAGTCCATCTTTATCTTGCAACTTATAATGAAAGACATCTCTTTAAAAACAAGGACTTTATTGCTCCATTATACTGTGCTCTGGTTACATGTATCTCACTAGATATACCAAATAAATAAATAAACTCAGAGGTTCCTAATTAAAAGTTACCAGGAGAGGTTGAAATATCTGCCCCTGTACTCACTGACATATAGGCTCTTGAGGGGAGATCTGTGATTTGCTTTATGTACCCTCAGGGATCCAACTATCCATGACCCCTTTTGCCATAATAACTCAAATAGTGTAGGCAATACTATCAATAAATAAGTAAATAATAACTGAGAGATCTCAAACTGTGTCAGGAAATAAAATTAAATGGAAAGATAGGTTCATTTCCCAGCACCTTCCCTAGTTCTGGAATAGGCTCCCCTTGCATGTCAAGTAATGTGATTCCATGTCACCCTTTAACATAGCTTAAGCTTAAGCAATTGGATAGGTACTCTAAAATTTACTCTGGAATGTACAGGCTTTATTCTACTTGAAAAAGTTAATAGTGCCTAAGGACGATTATTGGCAAGGCAAGCATAGCCTTATATTTCCTATGATGCCTATGAATAAAAACTATATTTTTAGCTAACTCTGGCTCTAATATCATCAAAATTCTACAATATGTAATTGCGGTGTTGGTGCTGTGGTAGTGTCGTCGCCTCACAGTAAGACGTTGTCCTGTTCGATTCTCAGCTAAAGCGTCTTCTGTGTGGAGACATGTGTGAATGGGCGTACCTTCGTTGAAGGTCAGGCCTGGGAAGCCGGTATGTAAAAATCTACTGCCAATCATTAGCGGACCGGCCAATCATTAGCGGACCGGAGTTCCACTGTGGTGACCCCTAAACGGGAAAAGCCGAAAGATACGACAACAACAACGATGACAACAACGACAATGACAACAACGACAACAATGACAACAACAACAACGACAACAACAACAACGACGACAACAACAATAACATGTAATTTTTTTTTCACTTGCTAAAGCCCTTTTTAATAACTGTTGGTTTCCAGTCTAATTTTCTGATTTGCATTTTTTTCTAATTGTTAGTCTTCACTTCAGATTTTTTTTTACTTTTCTCCACATAACCCCAATGAAACTTCTAGCTCTTCTCCCATGTCCCATGCCTGCTCTTCATTTCCCAGCTGCTGTTTACTAGGCACCCTGAATATAACTACTTTCCAGGTGGGCCCCAGTTCCTCTTAGTGTTGCCCCAATTCCTCTCAATGTCTAGCTCAACTGTTCAACCTCCCTGGCCAATCCTCCCAGTTGACTGAGACTGCAACTAAACTTGGGACACTGCCTTTGCAGATAGGCACCTTTCCTTTATGACATTGTTTGACCCTTGGGGCTGGATTCATAAAACTTTATCAAATTTTGCTAAGTGAATTCGGGAGACAAATGGCTACGTGTAGGGTGGGTGTGATTCAGAAAACCAAGCATCACAACATGGCTAGCCCAAATAACATGGTCAGTTGTGCTATATGCTAATGAGTTCATAATAAGGTGCTATGTTTACTTATGAAGCAAAAATAAAATAGCAGAGGGATTCGGAAACACGTAAATGTCACTCAAAGTAGCTGTGCCAGCAACATATTTCAAGTCAGCTGTATGCCTGTATTCAGGAGTAAATTGCGGAATTATATTATGGGTTGCCACAGCTATAATAAGTGTATGTTTGCAAGATGCTGTCATTGCAGCTGCTATGTCTTATAAGGAGCTACGTTGTTTCTGGAAAAATAAAAATAGAATATGTATATACAATATATTTGTAAAAATTGTGTATATATATATATATATATATATATATATATATATATATATATATATATATATATATATATATAATTGTTGTTGTTGTGTCTTTTGGCTTTTCCCGGTTAGGGGTCGCCACAGCAGAACTCCCGTCCGCTAATGATTGGCAGTAGATTTTTATGTGCTGAGTTGCCAGCCCTGACGCACAACCTTCAACGAAGGTACACCCATTCACGCATGTCTCCAGACAGAAGACGCTGTAGCTGAGAATCGAACGGGTCAACATCTTACTGTGAGGTGACAGCACTACCGCAGCACCACCACTGCGCAGGGCATAGGTGTCACCATTTCCACACGTGATGAGGGAAATTGTGTGTACCAGGAAGTGTATTAGATGAACTACCACTCTGGCTAGAAGTCTATGCTCTAAAGCTCATTCCTTGACACAATGTGGATCTTTTCCTGTGGGCATGATTACTACTTTAATTAGGACTCAGCTCACTATTGTTTCTGAATTGTTTAATTTGTGCAATGAGCACTCAGAAAAGTCACGCACATTTCTTTTCAATACAGTGCATACACTCGGGTACCTGACAGCAGCACTGCACATGCATGGTCAGCTCTTAATTTGAGGAGGATGAATTGCTATTCTGTTTATCTGTATTTAACCTTCTGAGCATGGAGTTGCTATAACTTACATTGGCATTGAGGACAGCTATGTTTCACACCCTAAACAGCCGATGTGAAACATAGTAATAATAATAATAATAATGGTAATAATAGAGTATCTATATTTTATATGGTTGCCATCCATCACATAAATGAGGTGCCCATCAATGCCCTACTTGTGCAAAAGATGAGACAAGTGAGACCTGATTTGGGCACCAATTCCCTGCCATTTGTTTCTCTGAGATTCTTTAAGGTGAGACATCATGGCTAGAAAAAGAGAGGATAGTTGTCCTTGTGGACCATATAGGTGGTGTCTGGAAAAATTCAAAATATTTCTGTGCCCCCCCACATAAGGATTACAGGCAGAGGCTCCTGCAGGAGGGCTATAAAGGGTCTCAGTATAAGGCTGAAGCATGAAATGGTTTAAGCCAGCCCACTAGTATCCCATGCACAGGGGAATGGTGACATGAGGTACCACAATCCTTTTAATTTCTCCAAATATTTTGGGTTTATAATACCATACTGGGAATGGACCCCATTCCTAAGTCAAAGCATGATTAGAGTTCAGGAAATTAGTACTTTCTTAATCTCTGATGTCAACCAAAAGTGATCATTGCAGCACCCACAATGCACCCAGTAATGACTCCTGCAATTCGTATGGTGTTACATGGATTGGTAACATGTCTAAATATGATCGTAAATTTTTTTTTATAATACCTGTTGCTCCTACTACTATTGAAGCTGTCTGGGTATCTATCTTTCTTCTACACTGCGGTCATTTCTGCCTGCAGATCCTGATACTTTATGACTTTGTGTCTCTCTGTACGCAACATACTGTAGTCACTGGGTATAGCAATTTCAATGATCAGTGCTACTTTTGTCTTCTTTTCATGGACCACTATATCCAGTTTTCTAGCATCTATCTTTTGAACTGTTGGTAATGCCATGTGATATAAACTTCATCATTTTCTATGATGCTTTGTGGCTCATGTTTCCAGTGTTTTTCAGCCATTTCAATACCATAATGTTTGCACAATCCCCACTGCAACAGTCTTGCCACATTATTATGCCTTTCAGTATACAGTCCTTCTGCCATTAGTATATCACGACCAGCAACAAGGTGTGTGACTGTTTCCAATTCAGTTTTACAATACCTACATTTGTCTTTTTCTTCCACATGTTCAATGGACTTTGTAAACCGGCATGTACATAGTTCACTATCTTGGGCTGCCAATATTAACCTTTCATATCTTGGTTTGAATTCACCTCTCCTTAACCATTCCTGCATTTGTTCCTGATCAACATGAGGTTCTTTCAGAAGTTTTCTATATTTGCAAATATATTTATGCATTTTCCACATTTCTTGCCTTCTCATTGGATCCTTCACCTTATATTCTTTCTTTTGTTTTTTGGCACATTCAGTTGCTGCCTGATTTTTATGTACTTGTGGTTTGATTTCCATTCCTGCTTGACACCGTTATGCTTCTGCTAGATTAAGCTGAGAGGTCATCTTATATTTATTCTTCTCATGTTTCAAAACTTTCACTACATTTGGGTCTTGTAAAGTCAGCAGATATGTGTGGAGTCCCACGATTACAGATCTATACATGTAATCAATTTTAAGGATGCACATACCTCCTTTGGAATGGGGAATATATAATGTTGATATGCACTGATTTTTATAAATCATTTGGTGAGGATGAAGCATCCTTCTTATTTTCCTATCTAATCTATCCAACACGTTTTGGGGCCAGTCAATCACTCCAGAACTGTAAGTTAGGACAGGAAGAGCAAATTGGTGTATAGCTTGGATTTTGTTCCTAGATATCAATGCTTTTTTTGGGTTTATATCACATCATCGAAAGAGTAAAATTTTGAAACACAAAACATCGAACTGAATATATCGAACCAGGAAAACATCTAACAGATGTTAATGGCAGTTACCAATGGGGACATGACACATTAAGGGTGTAGGCAGGGGGGCAAGCCCCCCTGCACTTCCCACACCCCTGCTACTTAAATATACCAACTCAGAGAATGCACTACAGTGTAGGAAATGGAAATCTTCCATTTCCACACTGTAGTGCACTGAAGTACGATCTCAGAAGTGGTATCCGTAAGTGGCAGGGGGTGTAGTGAGTGCAGGGGGTCTTTCCCCTGCATGGAGCAATTTGTTTTTCATCTACACTCCACATCTTGTTTTTTTTTTTCCGTTTCGATGTTCTGCGATTCGAGGTATTCAGTTCAATATTTTGTGATTCGAAATTTTACTCTTTCAATGATGTGATATAAACCCCTTTTTTCAGTATTAATTTAAGTCTTCTAAAATATTCCTTACTAAGCTTTATTTATATTTGTTCATGTTCTATTGTTGATCCTTCATCAATTCCCAAATATTTATACACTCCCTCTTACTGAAGTTCTTTTATATCACTTTCTTATCCCAAACTGATGTTTTCCTAGTGCTACAGTTTTCCTGCTTTAAAGGTTGCTTTTGCACAGTTATCAAAACCAAATGATATTCTTATATCATCTGAAATTTTTGACGACCTGCAGTTATGCTTTCAGTTCCTCATCTGGTGAGCTATACAGTTTTAAATCATCGACAAAGAGAAGATGAGAAGTCTTTACACTTTGTTGTTTCCTTGGAGCCAAATTGCGGTAGCGTTGTCGCCTCACAGTTAGACGTTGCCCGTTCTATTCTCAGTTAGAGCATCTTCTGTATGTCGACATGCGTGAATGGGCGTTCTTTCACTGAAGGTTGTGCGTCAGGCCCGGCAAGCCAGCATGTGAAAGTCTACTGCCAATCATTAGCGGAACGGAGTTCCGCTGTGGCGACCCCTAAGCCGAAAGACACAAAAATTTTATAGACTGCGGTGGTGGTGCTGCGGTAGCGTTGTCGCCTGACAGTTAGACGTTGCCCATTCGGTTCTCAGTTAGAGCGTCTTCTGTGTGGCGACATGCGTGAATGGGCGTTCCTTTGCTGAAGTTTGTGTGTTAGGTCCGGCAAGCCAGCATGTAAAAATCTACTGCCAATCATTACCGGAACGGAGTTCCGCTGTGGCGACCCCTAACCGGGAAAAAGCTGAAAGACACAAACCTAAGCTGTTAAGTAAACAGCTTAATAGATTAAGGGCAAGGCAATATAGCAATGGTGACAGAGAGCCACTGGTAGAATATTCCCCTTTGAATTTTTATCCCTGGAATAAAAATGTGTTCTTTATCATGGCTTAATTGCAAAGTGGTCTGCCACTGTTTCATGGTCACTATAATATAGCTGATCAGCGTAGGGAGTATCTGATACATTTTTAAGCACTATTTTATCCATGAATGTGAGATACTATCAAATGCTTTTTTGTAGTCAGTTCATGCCATACTTAGATTCTTCCCCTTTTTACAGTTCTCCACTATGACTTTATTTAACAACAAATGATCCTTCATTCCATATGATTTCCTTTTATTGCCCTTTTGTTCTACTGCCATAATTGAGTTTTCTTCTAAATGGCTTTAAACTCTGTCACCATCAGTTCCTGTGTATAGTTTATATGTCGTTGGAAGGCAAGTTATTGGTCTATAATTTTTTAGGGTAGCTTGCAAGTTCACTCTTAAGTAGGAGCATTGTTTTTCCTGTTGCTAGTCAGGTTGATGTCTGCTCGGTGTGTGCATTTAAATAGTTCTTACTCATGGCTAAATCTTCGTGCAAAAATGTTAACACTTTTAACCAAAAGTTAGGTACTGCATCTGGGCCTGGGGTTTTCCAATCAGAGGCTTTTCTTAACTTTGTTTCAATCTCTCTGGCTGTTACTTCAAACCATTTCACATCCTGTACATTTAAACTTCTTATTCTTTCTTTTATTTCTTCTATACATTTAACATCTTTGTGTACCAATCCTGATTAAGTTAAATACTGAAAGGAGAATCTCTAAATATCAAACAGGTAACTATTTCACCAAGTTCTGTATGCCATCTAATGACTCCTGCCTTTAATTGTGTGTGACCATGTGAATTGTGTTTCCCTATTAGGGAACATCACAAACCATTGTACATACTCACTTTGTTTTTTATTCTTTGTTGTAAATGTTGTTTTTATACTTTTTATATTTTATATTTTTTAAATGTTATCTTTGTAATTTGTCTAATTGGAGCTTTTCTCCCTGGGCCTCCATTGAAAATGGACATATATCCAGTCAGACTATCCTGGTAAACAAATGTAAAATAAATAAACATCTGTGTTATGTTCTGCAGGCTCTTCATAGATACTTCTCCAAAATGTATATATTTCTTCTTTTTGGCAGTCTTTCAATTCCTTTTACCTTGTTTTCCATTTTTCTATAAAACCTTTTTAGGTCATCATAAATTGCTTATTTTGTACTTTTTCTTTATATTTATTTGCGTGTCTTCTAAGTTTTTCCACCTGTGCTGAAATTTTTAGTTTGTTATTTGCAATACTGCATATTAGATCCTGGTCTGTTTTAATACTGCACATTGCTTTTATCACATCTATCTTTCTTAGTATTTTTGTTGATCTATTCCCTCTTCTATAGTCTTCTAACAGTGACACCTCTCCTCTTAGCTCATTCTATTCCAAACTGAGTGCACATCCCCATTCTATGCCCACAAGAAATGGAAAACAAGTGATGTGCCCTCAGTTTGGAAGAAAATGCAGCAGCGGCCTTAGGTCAACTGGTGCCCTAGGCAAAAGGGCTCCATGGCACCCCCCACCACACTACCTGGTGCCCCCATCCTGGTCTAACTACATCAAATAAATACTAGAAAAGTGCCCCTGCTAGACCAGTGCCCTAGGCAGCCACCTAGTTAGCCTATGCCTAAGGCCGGCTATGAGAAAATGAGAGCACATCCTATGTTTTCCATTTCCTGCAGGCAGTCTATAGGTAGTTCTAGAGCATCTTCCTGTGGCACGTTATCTTCAATTTCATCCTGTGCCATCTGTTGCTCTGTCATATGGGAACTCACTGGCCTATCACTCCTCAACATTGACTGAATCAGAGTTTCCAGTTTCCTGTTCTTTCCCTTCCTGTTTAGCTTCTAGTGAACATTTATACTGTTTTCCTGTGAAGGGCTCCAATTATCTTTATATGGCACCTGACCAGTTGCTTCCCATTCTACTGGTTTCCCCTTAATTTGGATATCCATTACTCTATCTATCCTGTTGTGGTGCTTTCTGAATTAGATTTTCTACACTGAATCCTTCACTTTGCAGATACTGCATAACCTCAGTTTTTATTTCTTTAACTTCTCCATTACTAATCTCCTTTTCTACTTTTTCTCTTTCTCTTCTTATTGTTTGTATTGTAGAGTTTTCCATGTCTGGATTCCTTTGCCTGTATTTCTCTTCAAATATCTTTGGTGCTGCACTTTTTGTATTGGTTAGTTTTGCTTTCCCCTTTGCATAAATATTGGACCATATTAAATCTTTTTTCTTTCCCATGTCCATATTTCTTCTTCAGATGTCTCCTGATCTTCCTGCTTCTCCTTACTTTGTGGACTCACTCCATCATGCTGTGATGTAACCTTTGTTAGACTTTCTACACCAAATCCTTCACTTCGCAGGCACTCCATAACTTCAACTTCTATTTTTTTAACTTCTACTTTACTAATCTTGTTTTCTACATTCCCTCTTTCTGATATTATTTTTTTTATCCTGAAATTTTCCATATCTGGATGCTTTGCCTGTATTTCTCTTCGAATATCTTTGTACCTTCTTTTTTTTTTCTTATCTTTGCCTTCTTTATACTGATTAATTTGGGTTTTTCCTTTGCATAGATATTGCACCATCTCAAATCTCTCTTTCTTTTTCATGTCCATATTTCTTTTAAAATATCTCTAGTTTTTTGTTGTTGTTTATATTTATGCACTTCATCAGATGCTTCCTTTTCCAAACAGATCAAAGTTTATTTATTTATATACTATTTTTTCACAAATCTGTTGTATTAATGAACATACATTTTCATTTGAAGTTTCTGGCAGTTTTTCCTCTGGAAGTAGTTTTATTTCCTCTAATTTCTCTCTTAATCGTTTTGTATATCTTGTGTCTAGAAATTCTGGGCTTTTTGCATAATAGTAACACTACACAATTTCTTTCTTATTCTTAATAGTCCACTTTATTGTCTTTATGGTTCTTCTTTAGCCTATCAGTTTTTGTGATTTTTAAGGACTATTTCCTTCTACAATTGGGGGGGGGGTATACCCCCCCCCCCTGGGCTGGCCTGGCTCTGTTGTAGGAATGCTTCTGTATTTTGAGGATTCTACACTGTCAACTTTTCCATTCCTGGCACCAGTGTGCCTACCAGGATTGGGCATATTTTTATCCTCCTATGCCTATGACAGGATGAAGTTAAAGAGCAGTCACCACCTCTGTATTGTAAGTATAAGTTATCTTAGCTACACGTGCAACCTGCCACTGCATGCCAACCACAAATATTACATAATAGCCTCTATTTATGTCTGTAGCCCTTGAAGAGACCAGAATAATTAGGCAGCTGCACAGCAATACAAAGAGAACCTAAGAGAGCACTGAGGTGAGAATACATGTTTCATAATGTATTGCTTTTAATATTAACAAGAGTAGGAATTTCTTACAGAAAAGGTACATCTTTTGAACACCAATGTTACTTCAATCAGTACTGCCAAAGCTCAAAGGTAACAGTAATGACTTCTCAATGTTATAGGTGTGCTTGTAGCTTTTCCTTCCATACGAGGACAAGAGGCTCAGGATGGTAAAGCTCTGCTTTCACATTGTGAAGATACTTGTGAGTTCAATGCCCCCTGCCTCACAGTTGTATTATCATGAAAAGTATTCCATGTTTGTGTTTCTGTGTTATCCGTATTACTGTGGTGTTATGTGGGCCAAATATGTAAGGTTATCATTATTAGTTTAGTAGACATTTTTCAATGTAAAATACAAGTTTGTTCCCTTTGCCTCTCACCTATGAGAGAAATATGTATATGTTTGAGTATCATGTTTTCTCTGCATGTGTACATTAATCTCAGACATCAGTGCTAAAATCTCTGACTCCAGGCATCTGATGGTCTAAGTAGCTCCTTCCATTAATTATGTCCCTGTCAGACTGGATGTACTGATGGCTGTAGATTCAGGTTCTTCCCTGCATTTATATATACAAACATGTTTGTTATATTTATGTGTATTTTATGATTCATCAAGTACATATGTTTAACCACATCATTGTCAACACAGTAATAACTTACGTTTTTCGTTGTGTTTGTATCCCCTGCCTTTGTTGATAAATCTCTCTCTTACAGATGTTTATTTTTTTTTTGTTTGTTTGTTTTTCCATTTCTTTTACTAATATATGCAGCAGCACAATAACCTGCATCCATCCTACTGACAAGGCCTACTGGCCACTCCACAGATGACAGCAGCTTTGCCATAATCACCCATCACTGCCACCACCAGCACCTAGTACATCTTAGTCCCAGCCTGCTACAGTTGACTCCACACTTCCTGCCCTATCTGCATCACTTGCTGCACACAATTGTACCTGCCAGTAACTGGAAATTGAGGAAATACCTTTGTCACCATCAGCAGCTAGCAGAGATTGTGGAGGATATCATAGACAGGAATTTGCCAAGAATTTGAATGTGGAACACCCTCAGAAACAACATATGGAATATATTTACCTAAGAAGAACTCCTATAAAATTGGTGAAAATGTGACATACATCTGCAATCGAAGCTACATGATCTATGGAGATGAAACCATAACATGCACGGCTCAAGGATGGTCATCATTCCCATTTTGTCAAAGTAAGTAAGGCATAAAGTGCATACTGAGGCAAACAGTAGTCCATTATCCACAGAAAAAAAAAGAGTGTGCTCATCTTCTGCGTGTGGAAATCGCTGTTGTGGTCATCAATAATATGATAGTAACTAATAATGTGGAAAGAAAATTGAAGAGTAACACGGTATTTTAGGCAGGTGAGCGATGCGGCACTCTAGGGGCTGCAAACTAAACACACCAGCGTTAGGTTTAAACGAGAGAAGGAGCCTTACTTAGTTTGTTTCTCTTTGGGGAGTCAGAACATTACAAGCATAAAATGCGCGCCACTTCTCTCTGGAAGACAAACTGAAACAGAAACAGGATAAAAAGAACATCTATCGATATCTCTGAATTCCCATAGTATGAACAAAATAAAGAAATAACCAAGCAAACAAAAATTAAAACTATCCTGAATACTCTAAAAAGTAAACGGCGTTCGTCGGATCGAAAAAGAAGTAAGTCACCAGCTGTAAATTTGAAAGAAAGCTATGCACGATATAACAGCAACATTTTGCATCCGTTTTATAATGTGTTGACAGGAATACATTTGTTCATACAATAATAATAAAACGGCTGTTCATGTTTGGGTCATTTTTCGTGTATTGGCTTCAAGAATATCACCTGCGACATGGTCTGGGCCTAAGTTTTTCCATTTGCTGAACTGGGGGACAGTTTTGGTTGTTCCTATCAGTTTGGATATATACCTAACAACATACTTTTGGTCTCTCTTTTTTTGTCGGGACAATTTTGTCACTGTTTGTGTGTTTCTTGTAAAATGAGCCCTTCATTGTGACTGGGTTTGGACAATTTGTGACATTTTTCAACCAATAACATTTTATTGGTTTACTGGAATCCAGCAAGGAACTGTTTAATGCTCGGTATACATGATGAATGTCAGAGCCAACTTTTAGGAGCATTAAGGGCATGCCTTACTTGTCTATCGTAGCATTATTATTTTTTAACGTTCTCATGATTTATTGCTGTTGGGATTATATTCCCAGGCCTATTAATGATTTAGTTACATTGTGCTGGTTCAGGATATATTTACAAATTTATCATTTTGTAAATATTATTATTTAGGCTCAATACTTTATGGGCTTGTTCATTATACTGCCGTTTATTGACAAATGCTTTCTAAATAGATTGAGCAGTTACATTTATTGGGTTCACTTCCCATTTAGTATTTGGTATATTTGAATGTTATGTGAGTAATTTAATAATATGTTCTAGTAGTGCAATATTCCTTGACAATTTGATATGCTCAACTGTCTGTTATATAATGTTATATGAAAATCATTCTTATGTCTGAATGTGAAGTTTGCTTCTATGATGACAGTTGGTTCTGTCCCTCATTATATTAACTGATAGGGTGATGCTTTTCATACCTGTTTAATTTACAGGGCTCTGTGCACAGGATTGTACCCATTGGGTTATACTTTTTGCTGTTGGGATTAGCAACTATCTTTTTATTATATTTTTGCATTTTTACTGATCTTATTTGGTTGACTATTGCATCACATTTTCTTTGTTGCACTCACACTTCTACTTACTGAGATATCTGCTATAGAATTGTTTGTACTTTTATTGCTCACGCTGAGTTTGCTGCTATTTCATTACTGTTGACAGTTAACTGGATCATTATTGAACTGTTTCCTTCCACAGAGCTATTTCCTGCTGTTAAATAGCCTACCACTACCCTATCTTCCAATATCTATCCTACACTACTCCTCCATGACTCCTCCACACTATCTCACCTCATTTACATGTCTTTTCATTCTCACCATTCTGTATAATGCATCTTCTTATTCCAATACCACAGTACCGCCTCTTTTCACCCCACTTATCCTCCACTATCTCCCTTCCACATCCTTCATCCCTCCATTTTTATTTGATATCCCTCCCTCCTTCAAACAAATCCATTTCATTACTTTAAACTAAAACACCATACACTCTACAAAAGTCTCCCACTTTCAAATGTAAATTACATCTCCCTTTTACTTTACTCCGCAATTCTAGGTTTCAACTCCTCTACTCCTTCTCTTGTCTTGCTCTTGCAGGAGATGTCCATCCTAACCCTGGGCCAACACCAACTAACATTCTCTCTCCCACTACCCCCACAAATAGGCACAATAATAAATACCTTAAATTTATTACCATTAATACCCAGAGTATTAATAACAAAATAACAAACTTTCATGCCTGGCTAAATATAACTGAACCTGACATAGTAGCAGTAACAGAAACCTGGCTAAAACCTCAAACTGGTAACTCTGAAATTTTACCACCTGGCTACCAAGCACTTAGGTCCGATCGCCTAAACAAAAAATGTGGTGGTGTAGCCTTAGTCTACAACTGCCTGCTAAATCTTAGCCCATACCAAAATTCCATTCCCAACTTTAATAATGCAGAACTAGTCATAGGAATCCTCAAAATAAATAACTTCAAAAGTATCTGTATTATAACCATCTATATCCCTCCTGGAGACAACTCCTCCACCCTAGAGAATATTCTCTGTTGGGCCTCAAACAATATTAAACAGGAAACTTTCATTCTAGGTGATGTAAATATTGATTGGAATAATATTAATAACAATACTCCCCTTCAGTCTATCAATCTTTATAATTTTACTCAACTAATAAACAACATTACCAGACCTAACAAAACCAACCCTCCAGGGTCCATCTTGGACTGGATCCTAGTCAGCCACCCTAACAATATCTCCAACTCAGGTACCTTACCAGACTCATTAAGTGATCATCTCCCAGCCTTTATTAACCGAAAAACCCAACAGCTCCCATACCAACAACAATATGCCCACTCTCGCAACCTAACTAATTTTAATCCTTCTGTATTTTCAGAAACCCTTCAACTAACAAACTGGGATTCACTAAACACTCTTCCACTAGATGAAGCCCTAGAACTCTTCAATACTACCTTCCTTAAAATCCTAGATTCCCAAGCCCCTCCCCGTACAAAAAGGATAAAGTTCAACTCTGCCCCTTGGCTAACTAAAGACACTAAAACTCTAATGCGACAAAGGGACAAAACATGGAAACTATACAACAAAAATAAAAACCCAGCCTCTTTACTGCAATTTAAGCAACTCCGCAATCTTGCTAAAAAACTTATTATAAAGGATAAGAAATCTTACTACGGCAAACTTCAGTCCTCCCTCACAAATAATCCCAAAAAATTCTGGAATTCCATCAATTCACTCTTACATCCAGGTACAAAATCTAATCCCTGTCCAGACAATAATAAGACTGACACTGAAATAGCAACTCTCTTTAACTCGTTTTTTACTGGCTCAATAGCTGAACTGACTAAATCCTTCTCCTCTTCCACCCCTACCCCTAACCCAAAGCATCCTTCTACACCCATCCCTCACTCCAACTCTCATAACCCACCTCCCACTTTCATTCTACATCCCGTGTCTACCACCAGTATCAAACAACTTCTTCAAACTCAAACCATGCTCCAATGCCCCTGACAACATTCCATCACTCTTTCTCAAGCTCGCAGCAAATGGCATCGCCATACCTATCAGCATTCTCATCAATAGATCCATCCAAGAATCTTATGTTCCCAAACTTTGGAGAGCTGCCCACATTCTGCCCCTCCATAAAGGAGGCAAAATAACACCATCTCTAACTTCCGCCCAATAGCAATTCTTTCCCCAATCTCGAAAATTCTTGAAAATGCATACACCAGCAACTCATGCCCTACCTTCTCGATAACCATCTCCTCACTCCCACACAACATGGGTTTCGGCCTGGCCACAGTACCATAACCGCTCTTCATTCTTTCCTAGAAATTGTCAACCAAGCCCGTGACTCTGGAAAAATTGTCTCCACTGTTCTTCTTGACCTTTCTAAGGCCTTCGACACTATATCCCACACACTCCTTCTCAACCACCTCTCTAACCTTAATCTCTCCCACAACTCTCTTTCTTGGTTCAGAAGTTATCTCTCTGATAGATCCCAAGCTGTGAAATGGAATACTGGTACCTCAAAATTCCTACCTACCCCTACTGGAGTCCCTCAGGGTTCTATTCTCGGCCTTTGCTCTTTAACATCTTTATCAATGATCTCCACTCTTCTATTCCTCTTGCTCAAATAGTACAATACGCAGATGACTCCACTGTTATCTGCTCTGCGGCCAACCTTCCCGAGCTCCAAGCCAAAACCCAATTGGCCTTCACAACCATAGAAAATTGGATGCTTCAAAATCATCTTTCCCTCAATGCCAATAAATCCCACATCATTCTCTTCTCCCCTCAAAAGCTCTGACTCCTGATAAGTCATCCTTCATAATTTCCAGCCTCTCCCAGTCCTCAATAGAAGTTGTTAGTAGTGCTAAATTACTCGGAGTAACCATTGATGAACACCTGAAATTTAATAATCATATTCAACTAAACATAAAGAAAACTCATCAGAAGCTCGGTATGCTTTATAGAAATGCAAACTTTCTTACTCCATCTTCAAGACAAACTCTCGCCACTACCTTCCTTCTCCCTTCTCTACTGTATGGTGCTCCTCTTCTATCCAATCTCTCCACTTCTATCTCCTCAAAACTTGAACGTTGCTACTACAAAATTGCCAAATTCGCTACTAACTCCACTCATTCTACACACCACTGCATCTGCCTCCATAGACTTCAATGGCTAGAACTCCCTAATCAACTCAATTTCCTCCAACATACTACTGCACACAAACTAATCTTTAAACCCACTGCTTGCCCAGCATTATCTAATACCTTCACCATATACAATCCTCCAAGGCCCCTAAGATCTAGCCACCAAAATCTTATTTCAGTTTACAAACCCAAACGACCCCCTGGCCAACTCCTACTTTCTTGTACTACAGCAAAAAAATGGAACTCACTTCCTTCCCTTCTAAGAGCCACTACAAACTATGAACACTTTAAATCTCTTCTTCATTCTCACCTTTTCCAAAATTGGAAATGTAATTGCATACTTCCTACCTAGATCTCTATTTATCCTAGTTCCATCCCACCCCCCTGGTTCCCCTTCTTCTGACTCTCTCCCTAGCTCCCCTCTCTTCTTCATTATCTCCTCCTTCCTCCCTGAATAAACCCTTTATTTTCCTTCAAGTGCTATGCTTACTCTCACCTTAAATCTTTTGACTTTTTTTCTCTAGGTGGTCTCCTGGACTCAACCACAATTTGAACATTAGTTATCTGTTCTTTTTCTATCCTCTTCTTACACCTCTCCTTTAATTTCTTTGCTTCTTATTTGTTTCTCCCATGCATCCCTGCTCTTGCATTCAAACTCTATCTATATTTTCCTTTCCTTTCCTACTTTACTAACATTCACAGTTGCACTAATATATCTTTTTCTTATGTATAGTGCCCAATGCACCTCATTCTTGTTTGGAAATTGTTAAAGTATTATGCTATTAGAACAGAGTGTGTTTTTGTGTGTATTAGTTTAGATCTGTTCTGCTGTGTTTTTGTGTGTAATGTATTATCATGGAGCTTTTCTCCCCGGGCCTCCACTGAAAACGGGCTTTCGGGCCCAGTGGACTTCCCCGGTTATCAAACTGGAAATAAATAAATAAATAAAAAAATTTGGATGCTCGAATCTCCCAAATGAAGATCCTGTTCTGGCTAGTGGTTCAGTCATGTCATTGCCCAGTACTGACTTCACCAGTGGTAACACTACCCAGGATGATGACTAATCTCCCAATGGGTTTAGGTGGTGGTGACTGCAGTTGCAAATTCCTAGTTTTGCCCCCCATCCTGGTGTTCCCCTCCCAGTTGTATCCATTCCCACACTATTGGTCAATCAATCTTGCCTGCATCATTGTCTTCTCTCTATTTGTCTGATTCCTCCTTCAGCATTATGTTCACATTTCCACATTGTGTTACCACACATCCTGACAGTCATGTCTGTCTTCCACTTCTACCAAAACTAACTTTCTTATCTTCCTGTTACTTCTCATTCTTCCTTTCCCAGCTTATCCATCTCTTCACCAATATAAAATGGGCACCTGGGTTATCAAAAAAAATTCCCTCTTTCACCTCCATTCTGATTTTCCTTATTTGCTCACCTTTTGTTCTACCCTTTGCTTGCTTCCTCTTTTCATCTCTTTCTTAGACTGTCATTTTGAGCATATAATCTTGTCAAAAATTAGATGCCCATGTGCAAACAACTATGAATGCCACTGCTTATTGTTCAATATTGATTAAGGACAGTCATTGTTATCTACTATGTATATTGGCTGAGACTGCCAATGGTCACACAAATGAACTAGCATACAAATACAAACCTGCATATTTTAGCATCAGAAAGCCCATTTTACATGATCAGAGTACACATACAGCTAAAAGAAATAGCGGAGAAAAACATTTCCATGCTCACTAAATACCTCAATCCATCTATTAATTATTCTGCACAAGAAAAGAATGAAAACCACTTTCTGTTACCCTCACCCTGGCTTAGGTTTGGGGTTCAGCAATGTAACTTTGGGATGTCCATTCCTTAAGATAAATGATATGCCTCTAAAAGTGAAAGATGGGACAGCTATAGAATCCTCTTTCTTAAATACACTGCCCAACACATAGAGCAGAGAAAAGCAAATAATTCTTTCTGACATCTGCAAGAAAAATGGAAGGTTCTTAACAGAAACCACAGGAGATATTTGTGTTTAAGGTTTTTCATATACTGATCACATTTTAGACCAAAGCTAACTTCATCCTTTGTGCTGATAATGAAATTAGTCTCAGACAGTATAGATTCAACTGCTAATCAGTACTAGGTAAAGGGTTTTTAGACACATGAGCTATTAATTTTCAGAGATAATCCCAAACTAGAGAACATTTTCAGCATCCTTGATTAGATCAATCCATGGTCAGGTATAACAATTTGTCAACCCTTTCAGCAAATTCTCACTAATATGAGAGTCATAATCTATAATAAGCCACAGTGGTACAGCAAGAGGTTCTCCTGTTTGATTCCCGGCTGGAGTGCCTTCTGTGTGGAGTCTGCATGTCCTCCCCATGATCGAGTGGCCTCCGAAAGACTTGCGTGAATGGGCGTGCCTTCGCTGAGGGTTGGGTGTCGGGCTGGCAACTCAGCACCATAAAAATCTAATGCCAATCATTAGCAGACCAGAGTTCCACTGTAGCGACCCCTAACTGGGAAAAGACAAACATGAGAGTCATAGTCTAGATTTTTTAGAAGACAATACTGCATTGGTTGAGGTGAATTGGGCATTTAGAAACAGTATGGAAAGGAGTTTTATGAGGCATATTAAGTACCCTGGTTGTAATTATGAAAACATATCACATCTCCACAACTTCTAGGAATGTCACCCTTTCAGTGAGCTGTGGAAATATGTGGCACACTGTTTATGTTAAGCGTCAACAGTGTATATTCTATGAGCAAAAGCACTGTTTCTGCCAATGTCTGACAGCAAATTTGAGGTTTGCTGTCAAAGCTCAGATTTAGTAATATGGATACTGCATGTGTCAGTCATTTTTAGGGCTTACATGGCTGGATACTGCATGTGTCAGTCATTCTTAGGACTTACATGGCTTCTTGTGGAAAACTCTTGAAACTGTAATGGCTGCAGGACCAGCTATCTGGTTCCAAAGCACTGGAATCCGATGGATTTCTGTCAGGCTCTCAAGGGAACAATGACTAGTGGAACTGTGGGCTTGGTTTTGGGACTGCTTAGTGATTTTATCAGAATAGTACTGCCATATAGCCAAGAATATAAGCTCATGGGGCCTGATTCCAAAAGACTTGCTCTTAGTTTAATTTATATTTACACTGAGAGCAGGGCTTTTGGAATCTGGCCCCAAGTGTAAATCTGTTTATAGAGAGGCCTTACACCGAAGTAAGTCAGTAACAATGAGAGCAAGTCGTTTAGAATCAGCACACTTACACTGAGAGCAACTCTTTTGGAATCTGGCCCACTGTGTCTTTCTTTTCTCTAGCCAAAAGTATAAGGCTGTTATGGGAAAACTTAACACCTATCTGTACAGAGGTTATTTTTGATCCAGCAGCAGTGATACCAGTGCACCATACTCAAGGTCTTGGGTTCCAATCCCAAATGAAAGCTAATGCTATCTTTTCACTACTATGATTCAAATAATGCCTAAGAAGAGGGCTTTTCTGTAGATGCGCGCGCATGTGTGTGTGTGTGTGTGTGTGTGTGTGTGTGTGTGTGTGTGTGTGTGTGTGTGTGTGTGTGTGTGTGTGTGTGTGGGTGAGTGTGTGTTTGCAAGTTGACCTTAATCACTATGCTGGGGATTCCTACATGAAAGGATAAGGCTGCTAAAGGGGAAACTCAACTCCTACTTATAAACATACTCTTGGTTTAGTGACAGTATACTAGCACAGTATGTTGGAAGTCTTTGGTTTGAGTTCCAAATAATGGATAGTGGCATCCTTTCTCTTCTGTGATACTAATAATGCCTAAGCAGAGGACTTTGTATTTGTGTGTGTTTGTAATTTGACCTTAATCACCAAACTGGGGGGTTTCTAGCTGAATGGATAAGGCCCTTAAGGGGAATATCAGCACCTAATTGTCCAGATGCTTTTGCTGGTCCAGTGGTAGTGATATTGGCACAGTATTAATTTTACTTCTATTTGTTAACCAGGGTAGAACACAATTTCAGACTCAACCCAGACATGTTGTCTGGTTAAGTAACCTGGTCAAAGTCACACAGGCAATCAGGAATGACAGACTCAAACCCTAGACCACAAGAAGTAGCTCATTAATGGCTCCTTAAAACTGTGTGCCAGCTGCAAAACAGCTTGCTGGAGGTCTCGGATTTGAGTCCCCAATGAGAGTCAAGAGCATCCTTTCACTTCTGTTTCTTTTTTCTCAGTCATTGTTGAATTCTGGATGTACAAATGTTGGGAGTTTCCTAGTTGAAAGGATAACTGTATTGCTTAACTATAAAAAAAACAATTCTGCATAGCTTCTTAAGGCAAATTGTTGCATATTTTATGTTAAGATATGTTAATGTCTAGTTTAGGCAGTTGCTCTTTTTCTCTTTAAATTACTGCTTATGTTAGTCGTAAGTAGCAAATGTGATATTAACTGAAGTTAATAAATAGTATTGTTTCTGCTGTTCTTTATAAATGCCATTAGAGTTTTCATTGTTGTAGACAAGGCAACAATTATGCATGTTGCTATTATCAGCTTTTTTGTTATTATGTTGTTATAAAATGAATAAACTATAATTAAAAAGAAAGGTCAACAGCTATTCATCATGTTTACTAGGCTTTTCATTAAGTGTGAGCCAGTGTTATGGTTAGTAGTGTTTATTTTGAAAAGCAATCCCCGGCATTCATAAAGTTTGTGCCAGGTGCAGGCATAGCGTCGGCGTTCTAACACCAAATATGGCCTCCGAGCGATCCAGGTACGAGCTGCTCCCACGTGCACTACCTGCGTACGCCACGCCCGCACAACTCCCGGGCTCTGTATGCTAATTACTCCATGTGCAGCAGTGTAGCATGCAAATGGAAGTATGTAGCGATCCAGGAAGTGGTGCAGGCATAGTGTAAGCATGCAGAAATGTAAACCGTAGAAAACGGTTTACATTTTTGCAAACATAAAATCAGAGCCATGACAGCCGACCAAACACATGTATTATATTGTTACTATATGTCAATGGCTAAATATATAGCCATTGGCATAAAAAAAATGTACAAAATATAAAATTAACATTTAAT
The DNA here is from genome assembly GCF_019279795.1 of Protopterus annectens. Lineage (NCBI taxonomy): Eukaryota > Metazoa > Chordata > Ceratodontiformes > Protopteridae > Protopterus > Protopterus annectens. Next base: position 357,449,845 of record NC_056745.1, read on the forward strand.
ATATATAGTCGCACTATCACGACGTGGAAGCTCAGGACAGCGGTGTGCAAAGAGGATCGCAAGGAAAATATAAAAATATAGAATAAAACTGCAATGTAACACATATCATGATTCCCCCATAATAATCAATGGCAGGCATGCTACACCATACTATGGCGCAAGGGTTGCCAAGGGGCTGTGACAGTGTTATGGGCGGTAGCTAGGAATTAGTAGGCAATGCCATAATAGTGAATCACAGATTCTCCACTGGTGTAAGGATGCACCTCACAGCGTAGCATTATAACACCGAGGTGTACCCTTGAGATAAAGATGACATCAAGAGAGGGGTGTGTTGCCGTTGCTGTAAGCACATTGGAGCATTGCTAAACCGGTTTGCCCCTACCTAGGTAAAGCTGGAGGATAGGGGTGTGTTGAACTGGCCATAGCTATGCTTAGTTGAGAGTACAAAAGTTAACCAGGTATGCATGTGAACGGAGATGAAAACGCTCATAAACCCAGTAAATGGGTTTGCACGGTATGCACTGCAGCTGAAACAGGAACGGTATAGGAAAGAAATAAGGAAATGCTGCAGCAGTAAAATTGGAGTACAAATTACTAATTAACACCTAGGAGCCTACAGTGGGCCATTGACAACAGCTAACAAGGCTGCAAGCAGCTACCTGCAGAACAGGAAATGGGAGTAGCTGTATTGCAAAGAAAACAGTAAAGTGTCAAAGCAGAACAAAGCCGATTTGCAGTATATCAGCTACAAGACACATTTTGCCATGACTGGGTAGGGAAAGTACAATACAAGAAAGACAGCAGGTGGATGCATGCCTGATAATTGGAGGGGATCCAGATTTAAAAGTGAATTAAAGGGCAACAGATTAATCAAAGCAGGCAAGCATGTCTCCACAGTAAAGGCCCCACACTTGCAGTACTCACTGCAAAACCCTTATTTAAGACACAGTGCAGCTGGAATAGCTCATACACATCCACTGACATCAGCAGCATTCATAGCACAATTGTATAAAGTGTGAAAGCACCTCACACGCATTTGTGTATTCCCATACACTCTGCACCAGTGGTGTATACAGATGGGAAACTTTTAGTATGTACATATTAGGGGCTGCAATAACTTTGATCTACCAGCATGCGTTGGAGACTGAAGGTGGTGTGCAGGATGATGCACATGACCACCTCAGGCACCAGAGGAGGAGGAGAGTGTTCAGACCCAGAGTAACATACCAGGGGCTACATGCTCTGGAGATAGCAGAGCATTACAGAGTGGACAGGGACATCCTACAGCAACTTGTGGAGCTGTGTCAGCCACGCCTCATAAACAGAACAAACAGAGGGGAACCTATCCCAGTGGATATGAAGGTATGTGTAAGCCTGGGAATACTAGCTACAGGTACCTTTCAAAGACCAGCTGGAGATATCATGGGGATCTCACAGGCATCAGCATCCAGGGTACTACACCAGTTCCTGAATGCCATGTTACCACATGCCAATGAGCACATATATTTCCCCCGAACTTAGGAGGAGTTGGCCAGCAATATGAGTCTCTTCCATCTCGTGGCAGAATTCCCAGAGGTACTGGGTGCAATAGACTGCATGCACATACACATCAATTCACCACCCGGTGAGCAGGGTAGGCACTACATAAACCACAAGGGATACCCCTCCATCAACTGTCAGGTCATGTGCAATGCCCAGGGCATTATCATGGATGTGTGTGCTGGCAGCCCTGGAAGCTATCACGACTCCCACATCTGGCATGTCTCACAGCTGTATCAGTTATTTGCCAGGGGGCACATCCCAAATGGCTACCTGGTGGGGGATGCTGGTTATGCACTGGAACCGTGGATGATGACTCCCATCAGAAATGCACACACACCCATGCAGGAACACCATAATGAGGCACACGCACAAACCAGAATCATCATAGAGTGTGTGTTTGGGGTGCTGAAATCACGGTTCCATTGCTTGGACATATCTGGTGGAACCTTGCAGTACTCTCCAGGCACATGTGCCCACATCTTCATAGTATTTGCCATGCTACACAATATGGTCCTGCGGAAACAGCTGCAGCAGGGACAGAACGGTGAAAGCCCTCACAGCCCACTACCATTGCCAAGGGCCCCATAGGCACAGAGGTACTCAGACCATGAACACCCTGAGCCAGCCCCAGTAGGCAGATGGAGGCGTGCCCAGTATGCCCATGCCTTGGCAAAGAGGGAAAGTATAGCACACACACTGACAGTGTAGGCACTTAGAGACTGACACCTTTCTCCACCTGCACACACAGTAAAAATGGATGGCACACACACAAGTCTACCTGTAAATTGTCATGTATAGGCAGTCTATTGTGTGCATCCAACATAGGCAGCCCTCAACTATTGCACACACAACTGCCATTGGCACAAGGTAAGTCAACACCTGAACAGTAAATTAAGCTATCAGCATGTGCTGATACTGCATGTATAGATTCATAGGTAGGTACTTGGCCAACTGCCAGAGGCCATTCATAAGCCCAGCCAAAATGTGACAGCTTTTGCTACCCCATTGATTCATTAACTGTCCCTCTGTGGAGTGGAGCCAATGGCAGGATCCCTGGGGTGCATCTACTGTTCCCCATCTACTCTTCAAGGTTTCTCTTGCAGAGTGTTAGTGAGGGGCTCTGTATAATGTAGTTAGGGATGTTGTTCCAAAGTATGGGGAGTGTCTGTGACAGGAATCCATCCCTCCAGCATCTTCCAGTTATTGTTGTGGCAAGGTTCAGCTCACTACAGTGTGTGGCTCACTGTGACATGGATTCCCATAGGTGGAGCATATCCATCAAGCCTGAGTTCGACATGGCTGTGTTGGCCAGCAGAGATCATCTCTGGGTAAATGAGATGCCACTGAGTAAAGCAAGAGTTTATTCAGTCTGGCTGCATAGGCCATATGTTGGAGGCCAGTATTCCCCTTGGCAAGGTACATTCGTGGACCTCCCAGCTGTTGGAAGTGTCTTCTGAGGTACATCCCAAATGGGTTATTATACCCTATGATGGGACTGATGAGTGATGAGTAAAGGGGTACTATAACCTCAGTATGTCTAGATGGGAACCCTTTAGTAATCAGATGGCCTACATGGAAGGATGTCCTAACTACTGTGGAGATATGATTGTCAAATGGGAGATCACTATCTACCTTAGTGTCCAGATACCCCATTACCTCGTCCATATTAAAGTGGCTACCACTTATGTGTTGTGGGTGCTTAATATTCCACAATGGAATGACCATGCAGTTAGTGGCATTTGGCTGGAGGCCATGATGTTGACACCCTGTGGCAGTCTCTGTGAGGCCCCTTGAGGGATGTCTGTGTCAGCTGTACTATCAATCATGGCTCCCAGTTCGCAGTCATTGCCAAACATGGTCTGCTGTAGTCCACCTGTGTTTGCCTGTACCTCTGAGAAGTATATGCCAAACAGTAGGGCTCCCAGGACTGAGTTCTGTGGGACACCAGTCATGACTGGTCAAGAGTTGGACCTGGAGACCGCTAGTTGTACCATGTGGGTACTGTGTGTAAGCCCATTGGCAACCCAACCTGTGCTGTATGGGTGTATGTACAGGCTGGTGTGTTTATCTATAATACCTGAGTGGGGCATGGTGTCAAAAGGCTTGGTGAGGTTCAGGTAGCATGTGTGAACCACCTCCCCCATCATCTAATATCTTGGTGACTGTATGTAAGACGTCAAACAGGTTCAGTAGGCATGAACTGCACTCAACCAAGCTGACCTGGGTTGGGGCACATGATTTGGAGGTTACCAATGTCTTTGTTAATGAGTGACATGAGGAAGTGATCCATACCATTGCAGACCAGGCTACTCAGGCTTATGGGGTGGCAGTTACCATGGTCACTTGTGATTCCACCTTGATGAAGTGGAATAACCATTGCCACGTGCCATTGTATGGGCATGTAGCCTGTGGAGAGGCTGAGATTGGAAAGCTTAATTAGGTGGGGGGGTCAGGTTATCTTGTACAGTTTGCAAGATGCAGTCTGGGACAATATCTGCCTCCATTGATGCTGTGTTCTGCTGTTAGAGAGGGCCATTTCCACCTGTGTGTCTCTGATGTGTGGGATACTGTACTTTTGGGTAGTGTTGTGGGCTCTTTAGGGGGTGAAGTATGCACTGAATGTATCTGCAAGGATGTTGACGATATCAGTAGGGTCAGCATATGTTGTGCTATATTTCACCGGCACAGTGCAAATCTGTGTGTCACCACTTAGATCCTTGACATAGCCAAAGAAGGCTTTGTGATTATCTTTCAAATCCTTGCACATTCGCCTTCTGATGTTAGCCTTGGATGATGTCATGAGGGAAACCTTACATCCCCTGATTTGCTTGACAGATGTCT
>NC_056745.1:357454727-357494727 GCF_019279795.1 Protopterus annectens
GGCATACTCCAGTTCAGGTTTCTATTGTGCTACATCTATACCTCTCAGGCCTACCTATGTGCTACCTGCAGATGATGCGTCTTGTTTGTGCATACAGGTTGTAATGGACATCTACTTTAAGCACACAGGTTTACAGTTATGTACTTTGTGACTGTCAGTATCCCTGTTATTGTCCTCAATCTTAGAAGGGCATTATGACTGGCTTGGAATGTGTAATCGCTGTAGTGTGTCTCGTAACTGCGTAGTACTGTAATAGTGATCTGTAGATAGGCAGGAGTTCTGATCCCACCACTGGCAACTGTGTTTGTGTGTGTGACAGCAAATGCCTGAGTGTGTGTGTCAGCAAATGCCTGATTGTGGTTGCATCTGTGTATTTGTGCCTGCATCCTGTCATGACAGCGGGTTTTGCTGCATTCCAAAGAGATACCACCTTTTGCACTGGCCTTTATCCTTGTCAATTGCTAAACCTCTCTCTCCCCCCCTCCCCACTCCAAGTAATCAGTCCTGTGATGTCACCCAGCTCAGAAGTGGAAGCAGAGTAAGTGTAATTGTATGTGTTCTGTGGCACATACCCCACCTGCATACCACTGTACTACTTACCTTTACATAGGCAAGACGTGTATGCACAATACTGGCAAGTGTGTGCGTGTTTGTGTGTGTGACTACCCTGTAGCCAGGCATACACATGTGTAATGTCTTTTAGCACACCATGGTAGCCATCTGTGGTGACTGGTGTCTACAAAGTATTACATAGTTAGGAATAGTAAAGAATACACAGTCAAGCACGACTACAGTTGGGTATGTTATTTTCCTGTGCCACTGTCGAGCAGTGACATAGAAGTGGTCACCAGGGTGTAAGTCCATACCCATCATTCCCCAACCCAAACTCCACAATCCCTGGGGTAGATTACAGTAGCCATCATTCCCCACCCCAAACTCCACAACTCTACATACACAACAACCATCCCTTCTCTGGTGAACTGATTAAGATTTAAATGTTATAACACAATATATGCCTCTGATTTGTGCACACATCAGTTCCTTTTGAACCCTTTTGTGTCACAAAGGGTGTTCAGACATGTGTGTGTGTGTGTGTATATGTGTATGTATATATATATATATATATATATATATATATATATATATATATATATATATATATATATATAGCTATGGCTGTGTCTGTGTATATGCATATATGTTTGTGTGTACACATCCCGTAGGTGTGTGTATATATATATATATATATATATATATATATATATATATATATATTTATATATATATATATATATAGTTATGACAGTTGTACAGATGTAGACTTGTCTTTGCTGTTTCAAAGAGTACAGTACATTCAAGCATACTGTACATATGTACACAAAGTGACTGTCCCATTTGTTTTCAGTACTGTGGAATACCTGTAGTAAAATGTGCATTATAAACTCCATACAACATGTTTACAACCCAGATGGCTTAGTGGTACATCCAGTGACCTCAATATGCATGGTCCAGGGTTCACAACCTGCAAGCCTTGTTGATACTGTCAATTAGGACTGAATAAGACACTTGTAAGTGGGTGTAAATGTGTTTTCATGACAGTAAGCAGTGGGTACATGCAGGTAACAGACATGTACAACTCACAGTACACTTGAAATGCTCTTCTTTGGCAATCCTGCTGATGTCACCCACCTACAAATACACCTCCTGGAGTGCTGTAACCTAGTAATCTCCATGGTACTTGCTGTAACTGCACAATGCTGCAGTGTGATAAACTAGTTTGGTAGGTGTTCTAAGCCCAGACAGGCCAACTGTTTGAGAAAGTAACAATGCTTTTTAGAGTATGCACACTCTTTGCAATTCACATAACCATCTTTGGCAATCCCGCTGATGTCGCCCACCTAGAAATACACCTCTGGGACTTCTGTAACACAGTCATCTCCATAGCACGTGCTATAACTGCATAATGCTGTATTGCTGTATTGTGATAAACTAGTTAGGTAGGGGTTCTATTCCAAGACAAGCCAACTGTGTGTCTCTGCCTGAGAAAGGAACAATGCTTTTTAGAGTATGCACACTCTTTAAAATTTACATGACAACTTTTGGCAATCCTGCTAATGTCACCCACCTAGTAATACACCTCTGGGACTGTTGTAACCTAGTAATCTCCGTAACGCGTGTTGTAACTGTGTAATGCTGTAGTGTGATAAACTAGTTAGGTAGGTGTTCTATTCCAAGACATAGCAGGTGTGTGTGTGTGTTTGACAGTCAGAGCCTGTGTGGAGGTGGCTGTGAGTGTCTAACCACTGGACATGTTGAGGATCGGATTTATTAGCTTTCTTATATGGTGTTCGTATTATATGTCACAATGTCCACCTCACGAGGAGTACAGATGTCAATCAGCCAAGGGACTGTGTTGGCAAGCCATACCCCTACATCTGGCAAAAGGCCTGGTGAACAAAGTATTCAACCCTACTATTACCCGGAATACGTTCTGAACCCATGTGCCATACACAAAAACACTTGCCTAGAATATCCCGCTATGTTGCTGGTACCCTGCAAATTGATGACAGATAGTAGGCATGGTGTGATTGCAGTGGGCTGCAGAGGGCATGGCACTCTGTCCAGCAGTACAATAGGCACATAATTGCTGACAATGTGCCTTCACCATGTTCCCCACTGGAGGCCTGCAATATATGTGGTGCCATCAAATGTGATCCACAAAGGCCATACAATGCCTTACACATGTGCCCTGTATGGACAGATGCCACTGACACCAGAAAATATCTGTATCATGCTATCAATGCAGGTGCAGGGTCAACCTGCTGTCTTTAAGCAGGTCCTGCCACACCAGGCCAGTATTGGCATATCTGAGGATAACAGTCCATGTACACAACATGTGCCAGCCAAACCAGGTACACTTGTATATGTCACTGTACATTATTGTGGGACATGCACATCCCAGGCAATGTCCATATCAAGGACTATCAAACACAGACATGGCATGCATTGCAAAGCAATGGCCATACACAATGGTAACCAAGATGACAGGACAGTTCATACAATACCCATCTGTTTGGGACATTGCAGAGACTACACCCCTGAACCACACTGCACACCATATTCGGGTGGCATGATGCCAAGGATTATCCCTCACCTAGGCTTGTACAGCCATCTTACACAGCCAACTACACACCCATGAAGCAATGCACACATGCATGTCAGTACTGGCACCTTGTGTCTGCGTGTGGGGTATGATGCTCCCAACCACAGTCACACCCAGTATAACTCCCATTGGCATACCGACTAATGTCAGACATGTTCACTTGCCCTAGCCCATAGAACCTCTGGATATCCTGTGGTGCATGTAGTACCTGTGCATTACTGCAGTGTGGCAAACTAAGTAGTTAGGAAGTGTATTTGTGGACCTGGAAAAGTGTGGCAATGTGTCTGAGTCCTTTAGAGAGCGTGGTTGTGTTGACAATGACATCCATTCATGTGGACAGCCATGTGTGCTACACCTAATGTATGTCTACTATATCTCTGTTGCAGATGTCATTCACCAGCACACATATGTTCTTACAGCACACAAACATGTCAGCTTTGTGGCACATGGAGGAACTACATGCACTTGTAATAGTAATGGCTAGTCAGTCAGGGGTTTGAACCCCTATAGTGGTAGGTGTGTGACAGACGATGCATAGGTTTTAGTCTCCAAGCCCTTCTCTGATGTACTTTGCCTCTGTCTGTCCCTCCCATACACTCTCTGGTGGATGTGGAGTTTGTAAGTGATGGTCATGATCAGATGATGGCCTCTGCACCTATTGCAGTCCTCCTCTAGCTGATTGCATGTAGAACAGCTGAGGTGATGTTCCCATAGCCAGTCACATGGAAACACAGTACAATATCTAGGAACATCATGTTGGTGTTTCCCATGACAGTCGCTGTGAGTCGAACCTGGATCTGGTGTTTCATAAAAGGCATCACAGATGATATCTGGATATTCCTCAAACAACATACTTAGTGGAAAATAGCCTAAAGACAGGAGGGTGATGTGCCAGACATGACTACAGCATGTAAGTGCAGCTATGCTTCATTGAGACTGCTGCCAGTTTAACAAGTTGTGTGTGGTAATGGCTATTCTGCATGTTTTAAAACTGACAAGAAAGTGCTCTGTTTGTGAGGGAACCCCCATCTGTAAGGCCATCTGTGGACTGCTCAATATGTGGAACCATTTGTTTCCTGTGTTACTCACTGAACACACATCTGTGAACTGCAGAAGCATAGTGTGAGGATTGCAGTCAGTACATGGTGACAGTGATAAGAGTTATTGCCATTGCATCCCTGACTGGACATATGTCACATGAAACACTGGTATGACAGTCACTGTCTGAGGTTCTCACAGTGACATGCCAATAATGGGCCACTGTTCATAGCTGCAGTCACAAGTCATCTAAACTTTGTACATATGTCATGCAGTGTATATGCATGTGTTGTGCTCCCTCTGCAAATATATACCATCTGTAGTGTTGGGTTGATGGTCATATCTATGCATGATGTTATAAGTAATCCTGAATGCTGTTGACTATTACTAAGCCATATCTGTGTTAAAACTGCAACACCATAGGCTGTATGAGTTTGGAGGTCCTGGCAGAACCTCCTGTCCCACTTCAGCTGGCCATGGCACCGGGCACCAGCACATCTGGGGCCTAGGCTTGGACCTCCACCTCTGTTGGCTCTGCACAACCTTCTGGTGGAACCTCCTCAAAGGATGGGGCTTGTCCCCCCTGGGAGCACATCCAGACAGGAACTTGTCCACTGTCGTACAGTCCCGGATGTGGTGCGCAGGGGGCTCATTAAGGGGTTTCAAGGCCAGATATGCCAGCTCAAGGGCAGAGTGTCACATTTAGAGGGTGAGCCTGCTCCTTCAGGACAGCCCCTAGTACAGCTACCTTTGCGGCTGTTTTGGTGCAGTGGTGACTGCCCATGGTTGGGGACCTCTGTCCAACTGTTTCCATCAGGGGGCTTATGGGTTTGTGACTGCTGAACACCCCTCCCCGTCCAAGGTGTATCCTCCCACATGTGTCATATACCGACCCTGGATGCTGTCTTGTCTGTCATCCTACCTAACCTATCCTCCACAAGCATACCTACTCTCCTTCCCCCACATCCCACTCTCACCCTACGGAAACAAAAGGCCAATCAGTTCCTAGAACAACATTTGCCCCATACATAGCTGTCCATTTCACACACGTGTCCACTGGACACATGTAACCTTTTTAATATGCATCATGACATACTCCAGTTGTCCTCACCCCTGTCTCTCAGGCACACGATCCTGGTATGCACATGACTCCTAAAGGTTCCTGGTACATGTGATGCAGATGACCCCATTGTACACACGACACTACCGGTCTCTCTATGGTTAACCCATTTACCTTTTTCATGTCACACACAGTACCTTGCAAGAGTACTGTTCTCACATAATGATTGGAAAGGAACTGTTGTGTTAATGTAAATAAAATGCATCGAGTGATGTATTTGGCCAATGTACAAATGCTTGCGTGTATTACTGACGCATGTCTGTCCGAGGGAGTCTTGATATTACATAGGACAACACCACTACATAATACAGGCATTGCTGTTGTTTCCCTTTTCATTCCTTTTTAATGCTTTGTTGTCACATGGGATGTTCTTGATATATCTATATATATATGTATGTATCTATATCTGGACATAAACACACACGCATACATCTACTTAATGGAATACATTTCCAATACTGCTGAATGACTGTGCTGGATGATATGTTTGTGATAACATTCAATGTCTGCATATCTGCCATGGCTTAGTGGTAAATCACATTGGCTGTGTGTTCAGGGTCCTGGTTTCGTGCCTTGCAGAGGCCATTTATTTTGTTGCTGGGCAGAACAAGGCCGTTGGATACAGAGTGATTAAGGCACATTAAAGCAGTTGTGTGTGGGTGTGCATGATTTGCACAGAGCTAAGCAATGCTAACCTCTGGTTACAGTTTCTAGCACTCATTTAGCCTCTACATTGCTTCGCCAGTGTGATACTCGCATACCGGCAGCCAAACAGTCTTACACCCGCTTGCTCCTGCACTTGTAAATGCACTGCATTTGGTATTTGCATCTGACACTCACAACCCTGGGTGGGAGTGAGGACTATGATATTACCTTGTGATGCCTATTACATTGGAAAACTTGCCTACAGTATTGGGAATGGCTGCCCATTAAGCAAAAGCATGCCGTTAGACTGTACAGAATCCACGGCCTGTCCACAGTTTGATTCATATTATTGGTGTGTTCCTCTTACAATCTGCACCTGTCTGGCTAATACATGGGAAATGACACTCTTCAATACAAACAAGTAATTGGGTTTTGGAACCCACATCCTTCAGCCGAGTCATGCTACTGCATACCTCTTATTCTGTTATCTTTCTAAGGTTGTAAGTGAAATATGTGCTTTCTGTCCCTATCAGACCTCTCAAACAATTGGGGACAAATATCAACTGAATCAGGGATACGTCATAACAACATCAGGGACAAATTTAAAATATTAGTGCATTAACCTGACACATTGACAGACTAAGAGCATATGAATTAATACACATTTTCTAAGGTAAATGATGTTTATAACTCTTGATTGTTGTCATTATTCATTACATGTAATTCACCACCTCTCCTCCGAAAGTCACTAGTTTTAGGAGGGATTAAGTGGGACAGCGTTAGAATTTGAATCAAAATCAGGGACGTCCCTGGAAATCGGGGACAGTTCAGAGGTATAGTCTCTATTTGTTCCCCTGATGGTTTATGTCCTGTCCAGTGGATTTGCTCTTAGGGGTTGAGAGGTATGGGTGTAAGCTATGCCGATTTCGTAATATTACTTACATCCCCAGGGCGGTCCTAATATGACTGCGCCACCAACACCTGCATGCCTAGGCCCATAATTGCATACCCATAGTTCCCTCACCTGCCCCTCCTCTATAGCACTCATCCTTACTGTGGGTGCAGGTAGGGTATAAACACACCACTACACACTGCCCACTCCCAGCATGTTGGGACACATGTCGTACTTTGTGTCGACCCATGGGTTACCAGGCTTACACAACCTACAGGTCCATGTACACCTACAGCCTGGTTTGATGAATCATTACAGGGACTGACTTCAATGATCATTAATTTTTGGTGTCCCACAAGAGACATTGATGTCTTTGTTTCAAGATTAGACCTGGCAGGTCTCTCCCACTGGTAGTATCCTGCCGGTGGTCTGGGAAGCAGTGGTGTGGTTACTTTTATTGTGTGTCTGTATGTCTCACCGGCCTAGCTGGGGAGGGTTGATGCTACATGTTACACAGTTGTTTATTGGACCCCTTACCCCCATATCCACAGCCTGTGAACATATGTAGTTTATAACTGCTGTATCATATCCTAGCTATATATTATAGTCACATTATATATACATATATATATATATATATATATATATATATATATATATATATATATATATATATATATATACATTACTACATACAGATATATCTGTATATGTATACATACATGTATATATTTATATATATATATATATATATATATATATATATATATATATATATATATATCAAAACAACATATGGGTCTATGGGTGTCTGCATATGTATATATCTATATGTGGGTATGTATATGTATTCTGTCTCTGCATGTATACATTTGCACTACGGAGAGGAGGAGGTTTATCTTTATGTCGCTATGGGTATATATACGCACATATACCTCTACATATATACATCTACATCTGGTTATTCCGTTTCTTGCCATATAGATTATACTTTGCTGCAGTGGGACTCACAGTGGGTGTGGCTGCTCGTTGGGCAACGCCTCTGCCCAATGAACACATTTGCTTACATCCATGGGGCTGTCCATATAGGCCCACATCAACCAACACCTGCACACCTAGACCCATAACTAGCTACCCATAGTTCCCCCACCCACACTTCCTCTACAGCACCCATCCTTACTCTGGGTCCTGGTCAGTTCTGAACACACCACTACAAGCTGCCCACTCTCCAATTCACGAGACCCATGTCATGCAATTGTCTCAACCCATGGCTCATCAGGCTTTCCCACCCTTGTATTCCGGGTATGTACACATCCCAGCCAGAATGTTCAGCGTATCACCTTCTTTTGGTCTTGTCAATTTTTGGGGTGTCCCACAAGGGACGCTCCTGTCTGTGTTCCAAGATTAGATTTCATGGGTGCATTGTGTACCCCCCCCCCCGGTTGTATCCTGGCTGTGTTCTTGGGGAGCAGTGGACTATTTACATTGTTTGCAGGTTTGTGTGTACATTTCCTGTGTCCAGCTGGGGGGGGGGTGGTGGAAGGCCATGCTACATGTTTCATGTTTCTTGCTTGGGTCCCTCACTTCCATTGGCATAGGCTGTGAATATATGTCATTCTTGTGTGCTGTTTCCTATCATAGCTGTATATCTGTGTATATCTATGCACACACACACACACACACACATATATATATACATATATATATATATATATATATATATATATATATATATGTGTGTATATATATATATATATATATATATATGTGTATATGTCTGCAACTATATATATATATATATATATATATATATATATATATATATATATGTGTGTGTGTGTGTGTATAGTTTTATATATATATTTATATATATGTGTGTATAGTTTTATATATATATATATCTATATATATGTGTATAGTTTTATATATGTGTGTATCTGTAAAGCAATGCATACCCCACGCAAACGCACTTACACATGCTTACTGGTGTTTATATATGCTTAAACCTGCTTATTAGTGCCTTATTCATTATGACACTGACACTTCACTCCAGTTCACTTTTAATTGTTATTTTGCAGGTTTTACAGCAGACAGATGTTGAAATATGTTCATGTACAGATTAATGATTGTAAATGGTATGTGATGCAGTGGGATTCGGAACAGGAATGTCTGTTCATTAGGCGGTTGCTCTAACCAATACACTATTGCTGTGTTGCTTCATTTGCATATATACCCATATACCCATATACCCATGACTCCTGGTTCCCCAAACGCCTCCCTAACATTGCAGTCATCCATTCTTCAGTTGGATTCGTGGTGTATCCACACCACTACACATTGGCCACTCCCTACTCCTGTAGACCCCTCCCATCAGTTGACTCACTCCACGTATCCTCAGAACTCCCAAAATTTAAGTCCACAAACATTGGTGACATGAGTGACCAAAAGGACACTATTCACAATTTTTGGGTTGTCTCACATGGGACATGCATGTCTTTATGTCAAGATTATTTTCTATACTTCATTACATCCTTACTCCCGTTAACATGACACTACAATAAATTAATAAGTATGACTATGTGGTAAATCACACTTTACACATGAGAGCCTAATCATGTACGTGTTTGGTGTATTTCTTTTACAAATAGACTGGTTTAGTAATTGGCGTTGCTGTAGCAGGCAGATCACAGGAATGATTTCATGTGTGAGAAAGTAATCACATTTGATATTTTCAGCACAGCACTGACTTTGGACGTTGTACACACATCTGCTATTTAGCAGTTTTGTCCCTTCCCTCTTATGCACAACCTATTATTCTATCTACTGTCGATGTTTGTAAGGGCACATTTAAGTTATTTATGTCTGCAAATGGAATTCATGTGTTACAGAGAATGTACTTCTACATATAGATGTCTTCATGTGTGTATGCATATATACTTATAATGAACTTGCTGACCTACATGAGGTGGTCCAATTAGAACCAGCCCATCCAACCCTGGCATGCCTTGATCCATAATTTCATACCCATAGTTCCTCCACCCCATTCAACATGCATGCATACCATCCATTGACCAGTTGCTATCGCAGCCATGACACACCTCCACACATTGCCCTCTCCTGAGCATTAGGGGCCCTACACGTATGTTGTCCCAACCCATGTATTTTCAGGCTCTCCCACCATTTAGTTCTTGAACATACCTGCCCTTGCTTGTGTAATGGTCAGATGGCCAAACATTCTATTACTTTTTGGGTAGTCCCACCAGGGACTACCCTCTGATTGTAAAGTACACTTAGCAGATCAACAATGTTACTCCCACTGGTAATATCCTGCCTGTGGTGTGAGTAGCAGTGCTTTGCACACTCCTGCCCAGTTTGATATGACATATGCTGACAGCGCTATATAATACTGGGGTTGCTGTTGGTTCTCTTCTCATTCCTTTTGTATGCTTTATTGTTACGTCGTTCATTCTTCATAGATATATATATATATATATATATATATATATAAATAGCTGTACATACATTTCCTATGCTGGCCACTGCTTAGACCCATGCAAGCGCACTCAGACTTGCTTACTGGTACTTATATATGTTTACTGCTGCTTATTTGTGCTTACACCGGCTTACTAGTGCCTTATTCATTATGACAGTGCCACTTTGATTGAATGACATTTAGTTAAATATCTCATGTGATACTCTTATGTCAGTATTACAGCAAAACGACATTCATTCCATATGGAAAATGATACGTGCTATTGTTGGGCGAACCGTGAATGCCTGTTCGTTAGGCGGATACTCTAAACACTACACTATTGATGTTTACTTTGATTCCGCATGTTTTTCTCTGTTTGAATGATTTTGATGTGTAAGCTATGCTCGGCGGAGGGCAGTGACATGCAAACATGCTGCGCTTTGCTTACACCTTCAATACTGCAGCAAATCAAATGTATAATAGGGACACAAGGAATCTAATTGTGAAAGTTCTAGGGATGGGGCTCAACATTACACTATGTGCTTGTGTGTTTACTACTTTGAGTTTATTTCACTGTTTGTGAACACTCTTGTATGCTTAGCATACATTTCGGTATCCACGGACACTGAATTACTGCCTTACTATTAGAGGCGGGCTCTACTAGTAAACATAGTAGGTTGTGCAACTGTCGGGGCATGTTTACGCCTCCGTAGGGCACTTGTACACGCCACCTGCACTCGCACACATTTCCTGTGCACGTCGAGGGTGTGACGGTGCGCCCTCATACATATTCATATGGCGCTGCTGCAACATCTGTAGTGAGGATGCTCGGCGCAAGGCTAAAACCATCCTTGCGCCGAGCTTCTTGAATGCCGAGGAATGTCTTTTACAGCATAGTTGTTTGGTTGTTCATGCTTTCTGGCCTTGCATTTGGACTTTTGGAAGAAACAAGTCTAGAGAGTGTGTTTTAAGTGTGGTGTGATCATGTAAAAGCCTTGGATACTGTGAAAATGAGCTCCATGTATTTGGTTCAAGATTTTTAAAGTTCATTCACCCCTATTGTAATATGACAATCCCCAGGATTCAGCAAGCTCTGCACAGCGTGCATGAATAGTGCCAGAGCTGCTGCATGCAATATGGCTGACGAGCGTTCCAGGATCGAGCGCCTGAGACATGAATGAGCACCCCTACACTATTCCCACACAAACACCACTGACATATGCTAATTACCTCATTTGCTTGTGAAAGCCATGCAAATGAGGTGAATGAGCGATCCAGGAAGCAGGCAGGTGTTTGTGCAGGAATAGTGTAACCTGAAGAAATGTATTCGGTTACTAACCGAATACATTTCTGCAAATTACAAAATGGAGGCATGACTGCTCGAAAGACAGCATGTATTCTATATAGTAGGCATGCCATTGGCCAAATATATGGCCATTGGCATAAAAAATAGGTGAAATCTTATAAGAAACAACTTTTATTTTTTTGGGGCCGATCTCGGCCGTTTAAGCGTAGGGCAACAGTGGTTGCAAACGGGATCGCCACAAAAATAAAAAAGGGGGAAATACCCTTTTATCACCAAATCTGCATTTTGCCATAATAGTCAAGGGCATGCATAAGACAACACCAGGGAATAGTGGTTGCTAAGGGGGAAGGCTCAGTGTGAGTGTGGTAACTATGAATTAGCATTCTGGTTTATGCAAATGAGGGGACTGGTACTGATTCACAGATTTCCTCTTAGTGTTAGCTTGCACCCCACCATATTGGTGCAGTGACACCATTGTATAAGTATAAGAGGTGGATGACCTCATAAGGGGGATGTGTCATGCATGTTGTAAGCTTACTGGAGCTCTGTGGCCCGTGTTTGCCCTTAGCTAAGCACAGATCAGGAAGGGGGCGTGTCTCACATTTTTGAGCACTTTTTTCCTTGCTTAAACGGTTGTGTGTGCTGCGCACCAGGTTTTAACCAAAAAAAAAAAAAAAACAGGAAATAGCAGCACTGTTCACATCTGACCACTGGGTATGTGGGGCATGCCTCAGGGCATTAACAGGAAGGCAATGGGAAGGGAAAACAGCAGTAGGATGGCAATCAAGGAGAACTAGCATAGCTGGCAGGTGAAATGTATCAGAATCAGTCAATTACACAGCCAGCAGCCCAGCACACTACCATAAACTATGCAAACACCTTTCAGTCTGTTTTTTCCCACAAACTCTACACCACCGTTCACAGACAGGGAAATTTTACCTGACAAAACAAAATGTTAGGGGCTGCTGTTGCTGTCATACATCAATATGTGCAAGAGGCTGAGGATGTGAATACTGATGACCATCCCACAGTGAGGAGGAGAAAAAGACTGTACAGACCCAGGGTAACCTACCAGGATCTACATGAGCTGGAGATAGTGGAGTGCTATAGGGTGGACAGGGACATTCTACAGCAAATTGTTGAGCTGTGCTGGCCCCGCCTCACACACAGAACCAACAGAGGGGAACCCATCCCAGTGGATATCAAGGTATGCGTAGGCTTAAGAATACTAGCCACAGGTACCTTCCAAAGTGCAACTGGGGATAGCATGGGTATCTCACAGGCATCATAATCCAGGGTATTCCACCAGTTCCTGGATGCCATGTCAACACATGCCAGTGAGCACATATATTTCCTCAACACTTGTGAGGCCTTGACCAGCAATATGCGTCTCTTCCATCAAACAGCAGAATACCCTGAGGTAGTGGGTGCTATAGACTGCACACACATACACAGCAAAAAACCACCCGGTGAGGGTACATAAACCGCAAGGGCTTCCCGTCCATCAACTGCCAGGTCATGTGCGATTCCCAGGGCATTATCATGGATGTGTGTCCTGACAGCCCTGGAAGCTATCATGACTCCCACATCTGGCATATGACACAGCTGTACCAGTCATTTGCCAGTTGGGACATCCGATATGGCCACCTAATGGGAGATGCTGGCTATGCACTAGAGCCATGGCTGATGACTCCCCTCAGAAATGCACACACACCTGAACAAGAACTACATAATGAGGCACACACAAAACCAGAATCATTATAGAGCATGTGTTTGGGATGCTCAATCCATGGTTCCGCTGCCTGGACATATCCAGTGGAGCCTTGCAGTACTCTCCAGATACATGCACACAAATGTTCATAGTATGTGCCATGCTACACAATATGATCCTGGGGAAACAGCTGCCATAGGAACAGCACGGGGCAAGGCCACACAGCCTCCCACCATTGCCAAGGCCATCACAGGCACAGAGTGACTTGGAGGAGGAACTACCTGAGCCTGCCCCTGTAGGTAGAAGGAGGCATGCCCAGTATGCCCAGGCCTTGGCAAAGAGGCAGCTTATAGCACATACACTGACACGGTAGGGACCCAGGGAATTACACCTCTCTCTGGCTCACACATACAGTAAAAGGGATGCCAAACATGACACTACCTGTGTTTTACCATGTATAGGGAGTGCATCCGACATAGTCAGCCCTCCAGCACCATCCTCAATACTGGCCCAGCCACAAGGTAAGTCACTCTTCCTATCAATTTACTGAATGGAATAGGATGTTCTGGTAGTTGTATCTATGGTATGGATGTAAGCATGCAAGGGAATCAGGTGACTGAATGGGATGGCAGCAGATAGTGGACACCTATATGGGCAGCATGAAATCCATAACAAATACTGGTTTCAACATACTAGGCAGTACTAGACAAGGTGACAAATCCCACCGCAGTACATGTAATGGACCAAATAACCGTGGGTGTTCATAGAACACACACACACATGCATGTCAATGAGGCTCACATACCCACCACCAGCCTCAGCCAGCAGGGCAGGTGTAGATGACCATAAAGAAAGGCTGTGCTTAGGCCTCCAAATGATGGCAATGGTGAACAGCCCCCCTCCAGACCTACACAGACAGACTACAACAGGTCTGGCAGTTGCATGTTAGTTCTGAAGGGTAAGAAGTCTGAAACTGAAATGTAGGTCAATAAAACCCAAGATCTGTACTCTACTGATATGCCTCCAGTCTGCATGATAGGTCAGAATACAATATGAAATGGAAGCCAACAGCATACCTGAAATACCAGTACAGTCATAGCAGATGTTTAAAGTCATCAAGTGTGCCCCCTCCCCCCACAATCCTCTGTAGAAATACAGTAACATGCAAGTGTGAGGAGTAATATCAGTGAAGCACAGATTGCCTGAGCTGGCCCAATCTACAGGATAGATTGTTGCATGTGTACAATATGCAGGCATGTGTGTGTTAGGTCGTTGTGTGTTCAATATTGTCTGGAAGTGGTCAGCATCTAGGCATGGAGGGTTGTGTCTCAGTGGCCTATGGGCAGTACTGTGGTTGGCAGGACCATGTTCCGACAACTGCAATGCCAACCACAAATGCTTCTCAGCGATACCCATGTCAGTGGTCATCCATACTCACTGTCCAGATGTCAATATCTGTCACCGTCTGAAAGATGGACATGCCATGAATGTGAGCCCATGCATACACACAGTACACAGGTGGACATACCCTAGACAGGGAGCATATAACGTAACTGTCAACTGCACACAACATTGGAATTGTACATACAGGTTAGCAGCACATTAGTTGTCCGTGTAATATGGAATACTGGTGTAGTCTGGCCAATCACTGTCAGATGACAAAAGGCACAGTTATAAAGTAATGAGAGACTGCCTATGTCCACGCACAAGGCAGCATAAGGGTAATGTCTCAGGTATATCTGTGAGTCAGCTGCAAGTAGCTTCTATATCACACATGCAGTCAGATCACCCCACCATCAGCCACAGATTTATCACAGGTCATATCAATGTTGTTGGGAATGAATACAGTATGACCCCACTTCTGTATGGGAATACCCACAGAATGCAGCATGCTGAAGTGTCCTATGCAGGTGTACCCTAGCTACAAGCAGCACCCTGCCTAAGGATCAATATGGACAGGAAGTATTGCCAGTAACATCTCGCACACCTACCCTGTCACCCCAGGGAAATCCACTGGCTCGCAACTAAGGAATGTATGAGTAACAGAATACACTGTCCTGCTACAGATGGCCCACATCATTAACAAATTGCTTACAGTCTCTGTCAAAGGCCTGTGCTTCACCCGTAATGCCAATGTATGGTATTTCATGGGGTCCTAACTACCAACCTACACAGTCAACAGAACACAAATGCAAGGCCATGTTGACAAGTCCCAGTAGCATTCCCCCCCAAGTCCTACTGCATGAAGTGGGGCCAATCCATAAATACTGCTGGAATGAATGGCCAGTTATAGGGATACTTCTCAGATATCACTACATAATGTTAGGAAGAGGATAGAATAACAGAGGGGAGGTGTAGAAGCATGGATGTCATGGATTGTGTGACATCTGAAACTCTGATGTGTGCCCATACTATCCCTGCCTGCAAACCCATTAATGTGTGGCTACAAACCTGCTCATAAACCACAATGTGAATGGGAACTGACCAGATATATGAGCCCTGCCTCTGGGGAACCGGGGTGAATCTGTACAGCTGAGAGGTATGGTCACAGCAAGATATGGCCATTCTGTTAAGTCGATATATGTACAAGAAGGGGATCCTCAGCCACCATTCTACCAAGTGCTGGACCATTTACACAGATCTGTCAGCAAGTGTCTGTAGCTACCCCTCCAGAATGGCAGGAGTGTGCAAGAATGTGTAGGCTGTGGCCAACAATACTGGACTCAGCTGCATTCATCTTGTATTTCCCGGTAAATAACTGTGAGCAAATAATTATATCTGTCAGTAGTTGATGACATAATATAACACAGTGTAAAACAGTACATATGTCCAAATATCTCTGCAAACACCAAACATGTAAAACAAGCAGCACAGGCAGCAATAGTTACAGTATCCCCCTGTCTTTCGCCCATTGTGATGCCATATTGTCAACCTATCTGCACATATCCTGCAGAAGCAAGTTGCTAGCTGTAGGTGTAGAACACCAAACCCTGGACTGGAGTACAACCCTACCTGGAATAGAGTCACACACTCAATACAGAAGATCATACTGGGCATGCTCCTAAGCTTAGAGAAATGAAGCCCATGTCTGACAGCACAGTGGACTATACATATCTGTCATTTTCAGATGTCTGTACATACACACAAAATTGTACATCATTTATGCTTCACACACCCATTGGATAGGAATACACATGCATATCTAAGGCCAACCAGACTATAATATGTCAAACATACACACAGAGATGCAGGGAAGAGAGAGACAGACAGTGACAGAGAGAATTCCATTATGAGGCCTGTCCCATCCACTAGACATCCCATTGGTCTATATCACATGATGTGCTGATGCCAATCACTGTAGGCATTCCTTTTGGAAGCCCTCAGCCCTATAGTGTCTGTGGCACTTGTGATAACTGTGTAACACAATAGTACAAATAAGTATTCATGTAGCATTTGTAAGCAAACTCCTGTCAAATGTAAAGTTGTGTGTGAGTGAGTGTGTGTGTTTCCAGAAGAATGATGTATGGCCCATTCACACACACTGCAATGTATGGCCCATTCACACACACTGCACTTTTCATTGCCCTTTTACCACTCCTGCTGATGTCAGTCACCTTGAAATAATCCTTTGGGAAAGTCTTAGCCCTATAAGCTCCATGGCACTCACAATAACTGCGTAATACTGTAGTGTAGCAAACTAGTTAGGTAGGAGTTCTAATTCTAGTCCTGGCAACTGTGAAATTGTTTGTGTGAGAGAGTGCGAGTCTTTACTGACATCTGATTTTGGTCTCATTCACATTTAGTACACTTCCTATATCCCTCCTTTAGCACTGCTGCTGTTGTCACTCACCTTCAAAGATACCTTTGGACAGGTCTCCAACAATTAAGCTCTGTGGTGCTTGCGATAACTGAGTAATACTATAGTATAGCAAACTACTTAGGTAGGAGTTCTAATCCTGGTCCTGAAAAATGTGTGTGTGTGAGAGAGTGTGTGTGTCTTTGTTGACACCTGATTTTGGTGTCATTCACACTTACTACACTTCCCTTACCCCTCCTGTAGGACTGCTGCTGATGTCACTCACCTTCAAAGTTACCTTTGGACAGCTCTCCAATGTATAATCTCTATGGAGCATGCAGTAAATGCATAACACTGTAGTAGCAATACATAGCTAGGTAGGGTTTTGAAACTCAGTACTGGCAAGTGTGTGTGTGTGTGTGTGTGTGTGTGTGTGTGTGTGTGTGTGTGTGTGTGTGTGTGTGTGTGTGTGTGTGTGTGTGTGTGTGTGTGTGTGTGTGTGTATGTGTGTGTGTGTGTGTGTGTCTGTCATCAGTATCCTGTGTGGGTGTTGCTGTGATTGTGTAATAACAGGATCCATTGCAGGGTGGGTTTTGCTACATTATTATATTGAGGACGTAAATGTCCCAATGTCTACATTACGAGGCCAACAGTTGTCAAACACCATAGAGGTTGGTGTAGAAAATCCACAGCCATAAATATCTAGTGCCACATGCAATGACTATGTGACAGTATGAATTAGTGAACAGCATAGCCAACCTTTATAATACTGAGAGACCACTCTCCACCCATGGATCATACACAAACATGCTTGGCTAGGCAGCAACCACCATATGGGTATTTCTCCTGCAAATTGCCTCACAGATACTACCTATGGTGTGATTGCAGTGGACTACATGCCTGCTGAGCACAACAGTGCCACTGACATCAGAAAGTACTTTGATGTGTTACATCTCCTGATGGAGTGTGTGTTATGCAGTAAATAAAAGGACATGGAACACTGTTCCATCCCCTCAGTAGCCCAATCAATGTGTACAGTGGCCCTTTTGCCATATTCCCCACTGGATGCCTGCAGCAACTGTACAGTCTGCAAATGTACCCATAAAGGGAATACCATGCCTTATACACATGCCCTGCATGGACAGACACCAATAACTCCAAAGAATCCCTGTATCATACTGTCTATGTAGGTGCAATCACTACCTCAGTTACATAGCCAGGTTTCAACAAATGAGGTCAGGAATGCTACTTCTGACATACCAATCAGTCCACATGGGTCTACTTTAGATAAACGAAAATGCAATCTCTTGAACGCTCATATGAGCAAATAATCATAACATCGGAAGTGGTATTTTGGGATTGCAGTACAGTGAAGAGTGGGATATTTGCCCTTTCCTCACTGAAGTGCGACCTTGGAGTAGGAATATATATTTAGCGGGGGGTGTTGGGGGCACAGCTGCCCACAATATAAATTCAGATGTTATGATTATTCGCTCATATGAGCGTTCGAGTGATTGCATTTTTGTTTATCTGACATAGACCCATCCACACAACATGCCCCAGAGACCTCAAACACACTTCCACACTTCAAAGAACATACATGTGGAACATGTGCACAACCCAGACACTGTCCATGTTATGAAATATAAATCACATACATGTTCAGCAGTGCACATCACTGGCCACCCACAATAGAAATCTGGATGAGAGGATGGGGAATGCAATACCCACCCCTGGGGACCACTCCAGTGACTATACTCCTGAGACACACTAGGGATATTTTCATGTGACCTGATGCCAGGGTATTCCTTGGGCTAGCCTTGTACAGCCTTCAGGACCATTCACCTACTACACACCTATGAAGCAATGAACCTATGGATCTTAGTACTGGCAAGTGTGTGTGTGTGTGTGTGTGTGTGTGTGTGTGTGTGTGTGTGTGTGTGTGTGTGTGTGTGTGTGTGTGTGAGTGTGTGTGTGTGTGTGTGTGTGTGTGTGTGTGTGTGTGTGTGTGTGTGTGTGTGTGTGTGTGTGTATGTGTGTGTGTGTGTGTGTGTGTGTGTGTGCGCATGTGAATAGTAATCCCAGTGTGTGAATAGTAATCCCAGTGTGTTTGTTTGATGAATATCCCCTGTGGCTGTGGTTATTAGCAATCAGAGGTGTGTCAATACCACAACACATACCATTCTCCATTCTACAACAGATGTAAATCAACATATACTTATGTACAACCCTCAGCCCTATAATATGTGAGGCATATGCAATCACTATGTTACAGACTGGGGATTTCAGTGCACATACTGTACCCTGCCTATGACAAGGTGGCTGTGTCATCACTCTGCTAGACCCCATGGTCATGCTGCAGGGCCACATTCTGGTGACACACAGATGCCTAGAACAGAAATGGGATACAGCATGTGAGAACACATTCACTCAGTACTGCACTTGTGGGGGGAGAGAGGGGTAAAGCTGGCACTAAATGTGTTGCCAAGACTGTGGCCAATATCTTGTTGTCTCACAATAGGTATTAGCATTATGCAGTAACTCGCAGCACTTGTGTTTAATGCTGTGGAGGTTGTTGATGTAACTATCAATGGCTGTTGTGACTGTCGTCATTGTTTGCTGCATCTCTGCTTCATAGATGCCCATAAGGGATTCCATGTGGGATTCAAAGTTGTGTTTAAAGCTAATAAGGGAGTTCAACAGTCATGGGGCACCACCTTTCTCTGCAACAGTATTCTCCTTCTGATGTACACTTTAGTAATGGCAAGGGACCATCACATTGTCTACCAGTGTTTGGAGGACAGTGTCTGGGTTTGGTTGGCTCTGGCTATTACCATGCATTCATGTATCTGTTTGCATATGTGTATGATTCCACAGTCATGCAGCCATTTCCCATTGCCATGGGTGCAGTGAAGACATCCACATCTGCTTTCATGGCTGCAAAGCCAGATTTGGAAAGGTTTTGCAAGGTGGTTACCTTTGTGGGGGATGTGCCTGACATGTTGAGTTCCATGTTGATTACAGCCTGTGTGAATCTCAACATGCAGGGATTAACATCTGTGGATGAGATACAGTCCCATATCTAAGTAGTCAACACAGGTCAAGGTTGTTGCATCCTCTCCCGGGGGGTCAGTATGAGATGGTCCAGGGCAAGGGAAATCATGACTACCAGACGTGTTGGGCCACTGTACTCATGCTTAGCCACCTTCCCCAGGTGATGGAGGGGTAGTTGAAGATTCATACTATGTCAGTGTTGTGTTGGCCCATCATAGATGGCAGGGTGTTGAGGATTGTGCATTAACAATCTAGGGACCTAGATGTGGACCCATAGAAGGCTATGGTCTGGATTGCACTATTACCCCAAGGCTGTTTTACTGGAAGTATCTCCAATGCATTATGATGGGATACTAGTCTGGAGGTGTTCCTACCCATAATGAATATGGAGACAGCACCACCCGTGGAGGTGTGGTGTGGTCCATGTTTGGGGCCTGACAGATGTGGAATGCATCATAGCCTGATGCTGCAGGTCTGCTGTCTGCTGCTGTGAACCACTTTCCAGTACAGCAGACGTGTGTCCTCCACTTCAACAACTGCTCTGGTGACTGCATCCTGACAGTTAGATGTATACTGTTGAGCAGCATGACCCTCGGATTACATACATATGTATCTATTATGGTGGTAATAACATCAGGAACGCTGCCTAATAAGGGATCATGGGGTAGCAAGACACTTAGCCAGTGCCTGGAAATCCAGCAGTGACAGATGTAAGACATCTGTGGCAAGTCATTGGGTTTTGTCAATCATGTAATCCCAAGCAGAGAGGTACTGGATCCCGTGAGACTGACACATAACACATAAGCCAATGTTGCAATGTTGCAGTTAATCTGTTGATAGTACTGCAGCATCATTCTGGGTGACCGTGGTACACTGCCCAGGGCTACTGTCACACATGCCTGGACCACATAATCAGAGAGTTCAACCATGTCTATGTCTATATTGTCAAGTCATTCACACCCATATGGATACAGTGTGATACTCGTAGTTGTTGTGGAGTGCCATGACTGGCTGTGTCATGTGTTGGATGCTGGCATGTGATAGATATTTGGCTGTTACCTGCTACATATTCAACTTAGTGAGTGGGATATGTGTGTGCCTCAGTAATGAGTTGCCCATGATCACTGTATTATGCAAGGTGGTTAGCCTTAGGAGCTTAGGTTGAGGGGCATACTGTGTAGGTTAATATGTGTCCCTTGGCATGTGCCATGTCATGGTATCTGAGTGGGTGTCTGTCTTGCTGGTCTGTGCTGTTTGGGTAAATGTCCATTGAGTGCCTCTGGGAAGGTGGATGTGTGGCTTTTCACAGTATGTCATGGCTGCCAAAGTGTGTGTCATGGTGAGCTACATGTTTTACATGGTGTATTGCAGGTGTTGATCATATCCTCATGACCTGCTAGTCCAGTATTTGCTGGAGAATGTATATCTCCACATTGGGTGATATATGGGTAACCCTCACAGGTCTGTGTGTTTGGAGTTTAGAGGGGAGGGTTGTCTGTGTACATGAGGCAGTTGCAACAGTGCCTCAGAATGGACAAGTGCTCCAGGTTAATGGGTGAAAGCACACATAACCTCCCTACAAATATGCCAGGAGGGGTGGACATAGCTACCAAGTACTGTAATGAACGAGTACTACTGATGGCCCCCAGGTGTGCCACATGTCTTGGCACCATAACCTGGTGAAGTGCCAAGCCATAATGCTAGCTGAAGTGCAAGACAGGAAGAACTACCATGATGTACGGGTGGAACAGAAAGTAGCCTGTCTGCTACCTGTAATAGTTTACCACAGCTGTGCAGTTACCAGTGGCTTTGACCATGTGAAAGTTCCATAAGCTCTGTAGCATGTGCAGTAACTGCGTAACACTATAGTAAACATACCTAGATAGACAGGAGTTCTAATCCTTATGCTGGCAACTGTTTGTGTGTGTGTGTGAGGATCATATTTTGTGTGGCTTATACCATTTTGATGTGTATACCATACATGGCTGGTGACTACCTCCCGCTGCCATGACTTTATATAGTGCAGTAATAGCATCTGCCTCACATGCACTACACTAAACCATTGTACGGTCCTCTGTACAGATGTGTCTGGCATATCCATATGTTTGCAACCTATACATGGTTGGAAGTGGTCTGTGTGCCTTAACAATGCCCATGGATGTGATATTATAGACAAATAGGCCACAGTGAGTGTA
This sequence comes from Protopterus annectens, assembly GCF_019279795.1. Taxonomy (NCBI): domain Eukaryota; kingdom Metazoa; phylum Chordata; order Ceratodontiformes; family Protopteridae; genus Protopterus; species Protopterus annectens. The sequence continues at coordinate 357,477,120 of NC_056745.1, forward strand.
CTGACACATACGGCAGCATGAGGTATCATAACTGACTGAAAAATCATGCTGATGCAACATCTGCTGCCCTCACAGGTGGCCTGCCTTGTAGGTGCAATACATGAGTCCAGATCCATGGTTTTACAAGTGAACTGTTCCCGTTATGGGTCACTATATAGATATATACATAAATAAACATATATATATATATATTAACTAAGAACTGAACTTCATGACAATAAAAGCATTCAAAAAAAAGTAAATCACACCAACAACTCTTGTAGAACTTTAGCACTTTCATCTTATTTATTATCAAGACTTCTTCAGAAAGACATGTTTCATAAGTATGAGCAACCATTTTCACTTCCTTTATATACATTAGTTCTAGCAGGCCATTTAAATTAACAACAGTTCCTTTCCAATAGTAAAGTGTGAACAAGCAGGGTGCTGTGTGCATTTTCATTAACATTACAATCGCAGTTACATAAGGTAAATTAGTCAGACAGTAATAGCCTTGCGGTGCCGTGTGCATACTAAAAGGGATTGTGTGCAAAAAGGGATCGTGTGCAAAAAAGGGGGATTGTGTGCAAAAAGGGACTGTGTGCAAAAAGGGATTGTGTGCAAAAAAAAAAAAAAAAAAAAAAAAAAAAAAAGGGGGAACCGGGAAGGGTAGAGAGTCCTACTATGCTTTGGTATCTGTGTGTGTGTAGAGTAATGTGTGGGTATGCCACCTGATGGGGGAGTGGGAGGAATGTGGTGTGGACTTGAGGGGGGGCTGGTAGGGAGCCGCCCATGACAAGGAGCATATGAATGACAGAGTGTCCCAGAAGACTGTCAGTGCACAATCCCTTTTTGCACACAGTCCCTTTTTGCACACAATCCCCTTTTTTGCACACGATCCCTTTTTGCACACAATCCCTTTTAGTATGCACACGGCACCACAAGGCTATTATTGTCTGACTAATTTACCTTATGTAACTGCGATTGTAATGTTAATGAAAATGCACACAGCACCCTGCTTGTTCACACTTTACTATTGGAAAGGAACTGTTGTTAATTTAAATGGCCTGCTAGAACTAATGTATATAAAGGAGGTGAAAATGGTTGCTCATACTTATGAAACATGTCTTTCTGAAGAAGTCTTGATAATAAATAAGATGAAAGCGCTAAAGTTCTACAAGAGTTGTTGGTGTGATTTACTTTTTTTTTGAATGCTTTTATTGTCATGAAGTTCAGTTCTTAGTTAAAATTTCTTCTCTTCGTTCAATTTTTTTGAGTGCGGTTAATTTTAGTTTTATATATATATATATATATATATAAAATATATATATATATAAAATATATATATATATATATATATATATATATACACACACTCACACACACTCACACACACACACACACACACACACACATATATATATAGACATGTATATCATACTAGTACTCACAATTAACATGTGGATATATGCGACATCCCAGTAGCTGGCCTAGGAGTGTCACAGTCAGTATTGTTCAAACCACACTCCAGTAGTAGTCATATGTGACTGACTCAGGGGTATGAGCTGTGTTCTATGTCATTACAGACAGACACAGATGCTGCGGACATAGGTTTTGATCAGCAGTATATCAGTACAGTAAGTGTTGTTGATAAATATTTGCTGAACTTCCTATTTACCTCTTTTACATACACCCTACTACATTCCATTACATGATTACTTGTTTCACATACCTTTTTCCATTGCCTGTTTCAGTTGTATTTCACAGGTAGATGGGTGTGTCTCACAGATGTCTTTTTGTAATCTGGTTGTGATGGCATTGCTTTTTGTTTTCTTTCTTTCTTTCTTTCTTTCTTTCTTTCTTTCTTTCTTTCTTTCTTTCTTTCTTTCATTCTCTGTCTCTCTCTTTCTCTCTCTCTCTCTCTCTCTCTGTCTGGTAGATGTAGAGAAATTCATCTGTTTTGCATGGCAGCAGCTTGACTTGTGTAAGTAATGCTCATGATCAGCTGATGGCCTGTGCACAAATTGGAGTCTCCCACTTGCTAATTGCATGTGGAACAGATGTGGTATCATTCCTATAGCCAATTGCATGGAAACACACTCCCATATCTAAGCACTTCATGTGGGTGTTGGCCCTTTTCCACTTCATGTGGGTGTTGGCCCTTTTCCTTCACTGTGAGCAGGACTTTGTGTGGGTGTCTGACATACAGCATCACAGACGGTAGTTAGAAATACCTCTTACAACAAACACTGTGGAGACAGGCCAACAAACTGGAGGGGGATGTTCCAGACATGGGGACAGAATGCAAGTATTGCTATCCTACATTTGAATTAATGTTAGTTTAACAGGTTTGTGTGGATATGGCTGTTCTGCATGACTTAAAGTCTGACATGACAGTGTTATGTCATTGAGAACACTCTCACCTGTAGGGCATCTGCAAACTGGCCAGAGTTTGTAGTCTTAGAATTGGTGTGTTACTCACACATTTTCTGTCTGTATAAAAGCAATAGCATTCTCTGATGATTGCAGTCAGTAAATGGTAACATCCATGTGTGTTACTGACTTCATATCCCTCAGAAGAGATTTGTTACAACAAACCCTGTTACACCAGCAATTTTCTCAGTTTATAACAGCAATATGTCAATAATGGCCCTGTGTTTGTGCCTCAGTCCCCCAAGTCTGTCACCCTTTGCCCATTTGTCATGCAGTAAGAGGTGGATATGTACAGTATATCATTATTTACTGACATCATTCCTGATATCAAGTGATATATCAGACTGCCAGACATGTTATTTGTATGAGGCCTTATATTTGAGTACAAAACCTGGACATTCTGTTGTAATCTGTACAGTAGTAAGGTCTGTGTACTTATGGTGATTGTTGACAGAGTGTCAGTACTGAGTAGCAGTGTATTGTGAATGTGTTATTTGGCCTGTGTATAGACTGGGGTAGATGTCAGTGTTCTTGGTCCTGTTCTATTTGACATTGCATGCTGCTCCAGTTTCTGGTACCCTATTAGCTTATATGTTTCCAGGGCCAGACTGAGACATGTCCCATACCACAGTCAGGCATCAGACTACACTGTGAATTGTGCCAGAATATACAGGGTTAGTGTGTGAGTGGCAAATATGATGGGTTTTGTTCACACAGTCCATATACTGTACTATTAATTAGGCTTACCATTATGCGACTCTGACTGTGTTGAGATTGGTTGTGGGTATGCACTTTCACACTGGTGTCTGTTACTCTGTGCTGTTACATGCCTGTAGTGCCTGCTATAGTTGCAATTACATGTGAATTCCCCCATAGGAAAATTGGGTTTGTGTTGTGGCAGTCTGCCTGTAGTTTAGACAGTGCTTGGTGACATGCCTAGCAGCTCAGTGTATTTACCCTACTGTGATGTTATGTCCAGATATTTGTCAGATGTCCTGTTGCCTGGCCACCATACATGTTGTGTATTTCTGACAAAGCTGTGGGATGCTTGGAAGATATATATCATTAACTAGTGGGAAGTATGTGGGCTTGGGATCTCTGCTCCTCCAGTTAATATATGTTAGGACAGACAGGAGGGTGTGATTACATCAACTATGTGAGCTTATCTACTTCAACATTTGTGATATATCCCCATTTTGATGGCTTTAAACATCACCTTTGTTAGGCCTGGGCCACATTTCTTGCACTAAGGAGTTCTGTGTATACCTCTCGGCTGTCTAGATTGTTTCAGACTGTCCACATTTATTGCTGATATTTCTGCTATATTCCACAGAATCATTACTGTGATTTGTGTGGTACTTCACTATGATGATTTTATAATGTCTCTCAGCAACTGATGGTGTACATGTCAGTTTCAGAAGAGCCTTCCTTCAGAACATGTATGTTGACACAAATCCTGTTACTGTAGCAACATTCTACATTTATAACTGCAATACTTACATTACGTTCCCTTGCACTGAGAGGTTGAGAGTTATGGGGCTGAAGTATGACTCCACTACATGTAATGGGCATATTTTACACACACACACACACACACATATATATATATATATATATATATATATATATATATATATATATATATATATATATATATATATGTGCGTATGTATGTGTATATATCTACATATTTATATATGTATAGCTGTATCCTTTTTATGTGTAAACATGAGTGTTGTATATTCCTTCTCAGATTATCTCACCATATTTATCTGATATGTGTCTATTTAGATATAGAAACATGACTGATTCAACACTGTTTTCGCTAATAAGTAGTAAACAATTGTAGTACTCAAAGCAGTTGTTCACTACTATTCAGTACATGTACTCAATGATATATTTGAAAAAGCAATAGACATTATTACAGCTTAGATGGCTTAGTGGTTAAGTGCTGTGACTGTAATGTACAGGGTCCTGGGTTCAAGACCTGCATAGCCTGTTTATGTTGCTGCTGCACAGAACAAGGGCTGATGGAAAGAGGGTGATTAAGCAGCTTTAATGCAGCCTTAAGCAGGTTTGCATGGGTTTACACAATGGTAAGCACTGCTAACGTATGGTCAAATGAATACCCGCTTACTCCGTGGAGGCTTTGCTTACCAGTCCACAAATCTGGTTAGCATTTACATTTAAGCAATTCTTAAACTTGCTAAGCATAGCTCAGCCCTGGTAACTAGTGATCACATTCCAGTCTGATCAAATAGCAGGGTAATGACATCTTTAATCTTCTTCTTCTTTTGGCTTTTCCCAGTTAGGGGTCACCACAGCAGATTACTTGTGTGCTCATGATTGGCAGGGGAGTTTTACAGTGTCGAGTTGCCAGCTCTGCACCCAACCTTCCACAGCACTCATGCCTAGGGCCAATTTAGAGTATCCAGGCCACCTACAGCATGTCTTTGTGATATGGGGGGAAACCGGAGCACCCGGAGGAAACCCACACGACCACAGGGAGGACATGCAGACTCTGCACAGAAGGCACCCCAGCCGAGAATCAAACCAGAGAACATTTTGCAGTGAGGCAGCAACGCTAACCACTGCACCACCTAATGACATCTTTAATAAGTGTATTTAATTCCATGTACATAACATGCTTCTTTGTGCTGTCATTACAGTAGCAAGGGGTGTGAGTATACTGTATGGGACACCTGAGTATACATATGTAGTACCACAATCTTTTCTCTTTGTATGTGTTTCATACTTGGGTAGTATCCCAGGTTATATGCAGTCACACTTGCATGTATTGTATCATTATATTACTACTTTTAACAGTACTTTTCCAAGTAAGAGTAGATTGCAGTTTGTAGTACTGGAACCATACACCCCTGCATGCAAATCTGGACTCTGAGAACTGACTATTGTGTTCTTGGTGTTTGAGCTGTATGTTGTTATGCATCTCCTATTGGATATTGATTTGATATGTTGGTATTAACTGTAGACTACTAGTTTTTAAGACATGTCATTGAGGACTGCTGTCATGTAGTAATGGCATACTTATCAGTTTCAGACGTCTGTCTTTCAAAACATTCATCCTAATGCATAAACTGTTGGCTATCTACTTTCTGTCTGTCCTCTGTACAGATATGCAGATGCCAGGCATTCATCTTGGCTGCTTACAGGCAATCTCTGATTGACTGACACTGACATGTCTGCCCAGCTGTGTTATGAATGCCACAGCTAGGAAACCCCACTCTGTATGCACAACATGCCATGGATACCTCAACCAGACTACTACAGTCAACAGAACATGTTTGGGTACAGGTCCCTAACCCAGACACTAGCCATGTTGCAAACATGTCAGTTGGAGCACATCACTGGCCCTCTTCAAGAGAAAACCAGATGAGTGGATGTTGAATTTAACTGTCACCCTGGGGATCACTCAAGTGGCAGTAGTTGACAAATGGTCTGCTGACAAATGTCAGGTGGCATGATACCAGTGTACTCACATGCCATACATGTCTCATCTCTCCATCTCCATGAATATTAGCCTGGTACACATCTAGGAACACCTGCATCTATGGACCTCGGTACTGACAAATGTGTCTGTGTGCATTATTGAGTATAACAGTGTCTGTGTGTTTGTAAACTTGCAGTTGAAAATACTCTGAGGGCCTTCTCACCCACTACACTCCCCATTGCTATACTTAGAAAGGGCTGCTGCCATGATTCACATTAAATTTTCCTTGTGACACTCCTCACCCTATGGGCTACCTGGAGCTTGCAGTACCATCATAACACTGTTCTACAAATGGGTAGATAGGCATGGGTTACCCTCTGAGTCCTGGAAAATGTGAGTGTGTGTGTGTGTGTGTGTGTGTGTGTGTGTGTGTGTGTGTGTGTGTGTGTGTGTGTGTGTGTGTGTGTGTGAGTGTGCATATTTGTAGGAGACAGTGTTCTGAGACCTCATTCTCCAAATACACTAAACCTTGCCATACATTATTAGTGATGGTGATGTTGCTGACATTAGGAGAGCCATGACAAAATCCCTGTGACATGTGCAATAAATGCATATCCCTGTAGTAGCAATAATTAGTTAGACAAAGGTTTGTATTGCAGTCCTGGTAAATGTGTGATCGTGGGTATTTCAGAGCATTATCATGGGTTTCAGTGAGTACAATATCCAATGTGGGGTGAGGATGCTGGGTATACTGTCTTTACACCATTATACCCCCAGTACATGTCCCAAGGTCCACTGTATGAGGACCGCTGCCACTATCAACCATACAGGTAACTGATGACACTCTTCAGCCCAATAATGCATATGCTGTGTGCAAGAACTCTGTAACAGTATGGACTCACTGACAAGGTAGTCAGCACTGCTAAATCCAGGTCTGTCAAATGTGGCTATGACTGTATGTGTTTGCCAATGTGTATATGTCAGTATGTTGTACTATGTATTGTCCATTAATACCTAGTACATCACCCATTGCCATACTGTACAAGGCCTGGTGATGTTCACTTTATAGGAAGCTCGGGCCACACCTCACCCTACAAGCTCTGTGATTTGTGTAATTAAGGTCAAACACATTAGTAGCAATAAGTACCTAGGTAGGGGCTCTAATCTCAGTGTTGGCAAGTATGTGCATGTGAAGGGATCTACTTCAGTTAGCAGAAAATTATATTTCCTAGGAGATCATTTGTCCGAGAACTAACTGGCAAAAGGTAACATTGCAAAGCAATCATCTTGTGGAAACTCATTCCATCAAAACTAGTAGTGAATGTTTAAATGCCCTTTTCTCCACTGAACAGCTGTACAGTGATACTGGAGTTACTATATATAGTTGGGTGTGGTTGTTGTGGGCACAGCCACCCACATTGGGGATATTGTTGTGCGTATCCCCTGCTTAGTGTACTGTTATACTGTCCAGTTTATGTTAAGAGGTTAAGTAGTTGTTAATCACACTATGTCTGTTCCTACACCACCCCACACCCTCCAAAGTGGGGGGCTATGCCCTGCATACCAGCACACCTATGTATACCATCTCCAGGATTGCACTACATTGGGGAAAAGGACATATACCCTGCCAGTACCATTTTCAATTAAATAAAATTTGGCGGACTGATTATTTACTGATGTGATGTTTTGGCAATTTGGTCTTGGTGGAGTTACATAGGCCAAAATGAGTTCTCTGCAAAATTAAGTACATCCATGTGAACAGCATTCTCGGTGTATTGCATCAACACAAAAGGCTCTGTGTGGGTGTTATTCACAAATATTTGGTGTGTGCCACCCAGTACACTTACCGTTGTCCACTGTAGAAGAGCTGCTTACATCAGCCACCATGCACTCACCTGTATACACCCCTCAAACATATCAGCCATGTGGCACATGAAGTTACTGTTATACAGACCTGTTACTTGTGTTCAGGTGTACCTAGGATATGACACAGTCAATGTGTTACCACAGTGCCACCCCTTGTAGGAAAGGACAGCAGACCAACATCCTCCTAACACACAGACACTTAGAACACAAACAGAACACATTACAGAGACCAAATTCAGCCAGTGTTAATAACAGCAATAATGCATCATGGCTGGACAGTTACACACCCTGACATGTAAGCATTAACCATTCCAGCTGACAACACTTTAAACAGCATTACATTGCTAAACTTTAGTATATTTACCCTGTGCATCAGAACCATATTAGCATGTCTCTGCATCGATGGCATGGATGACAGGGATGTGGCACAGGTATCATCATATGCACTGGGTTTTGTGTTGATTTGCCAGAGGCCTAGGCTGAGCCATTTGGTTGACATCGTGTGTGTGTGTGTGTGTGTGTGTGTGTGTGTGTGTGTGTGTGTGTGTGTGTGTGTTTGTTAGGGGGTTATTTATTAAATGACCTGTGCAGATGTGGTATGTGCAGGTATGGAGGTACCCTAGCAGTGTTGGTGATGTGTGTGTGTGTATGTATGCACACAGTTCTGCCATGTGGCTTCCCTATACAGGGGTATGTTGGGCAGCTGCGGACCATACATGGCAGGGTATACAGTTCACTATGTCTGGCCATGGATACGGGAACTGTGCCTGTCAGGGGTTGCACAGGCACCAGCAGGCAGAAGCCAAGATATGGTACTCTCTCCTAATGATAACAATTGTCCGCTGGATCCGTGTCCCTGTTGGGACTGGCCAGGACCACATGCATATGGCCTTCTGCGTTGTGGTGTGGACAACCCCCCCCCCCCTGCAGTGCTGGTGCTGGCACTGCCACTATGGGAGTGGGAGTGAGATGATACACATCCACATAGACTTCCACCTGTTGGTGTTGCTGAACTACATCCACATGGTTGATGCCATACTCCCACCACATGCAATACCACAGACACCACACAGTCGAGGATTCCCATCATCTCACCCAACCATCTATCCATGACTTCTGCAAAATAACGGTGGGCATCTGCATGCTCACAGATGTAGTCATGTACAGCAGGAAGAGTAGCCCTCTGGAGCTTCAAACTATCTCTGGTGTAATGTTCCATACTTGCCTGTGCCTCCATGATGGCCTGAAACATGCGTCTAGTGACACCTGCTGTGGCACTTCTGCCAGGGCCATGATGGCCAGCAGCGCTCCTATGAGCACCCCTGTCCATCTGCCTGTGTGGGACTTCACCAGTCATCTGGCTATGGCTGCTGTGTACAAACACATTTGCCATAGTTACCACATTTTCCTGTCCCATACCACCACCCACCAACTGTGCCTTATCTATGGCCACTGGTGATAGGGTATGTGTGGGCATTGTGACTGTATGCGGGGATGGGGTGGATAAAAGTGGGATTCCAACCAATGGCAGAGATTCAGCCCCTGACAACCCTGCCTGTGCCACACTATGCCTATCATCACTGTCAGTGTCTGTATGGACACTAATATGAGTTTGCCTGCAGGAGGGAACCTGACCCACCTCACCACCTATGAGGGTCAGATAAGAAATTTAAATTAAGGCCTGTATGTTATGGTTTACTTCTGCACACACACACACACACACACACACACACACACACACACACACACACACACACACACACACACACACACACACACACACACACACACACACACACACACACACACACTTACAGGTGAGGTGGCACAAAGATATTACACAGACCTCTCATTACCCAACAGTTGACATGCATGACATATGGCACTCAACAGCATGCACTGCAGCCATTCGTAATCCTTGTTACCAACAATATACATGTCTGTGATGCATGAGCTGTGTTAGTAGGTGATGCTCCTTCCCCTGGAACACACTGTACTCACGTACACATTATTGTTGTGCACCTGTACAGCACACTGGCATGTACTGTACACCATACCTCACAAGTGTACACACCATTGCTGAATGTGTAGATGTCTGGCAGTTATGTTTGCTCTGTTGCTCACAATCCTTATGTGTTTGTCTGACACATAACTGGGATGATATGAGGACTGATGTCAATAATTAATGTCTGACCTTTGATTTGCAGATCTCATCATCAGCAGTGCATGTATGTGCAGTAAAACCCAGTTACACTGACAACGTTCACAGCTTAATGTGGCTATAAGGAGTGTACACACCACTGTGGACATGCCAGCCTCTTCTATGATATGCAATGGGGCCACAATACAGCATTTGATAACATTACACACACCTGATATGTGACATATGACCTGTGCAATCCAATGCAGTATAAAACAAATGTGTTAATTGTGGAGATGCTGAATGAGATGCATACAATATGTGGATTCCATACGTGTGCGCTCCCTTAACACAATGGTTTGCTGAAGCACCTGTTAAGTGAATGACAGCAGTCACTATTTCTGGAAGGGGTATACTAGCATGACCTAACTTTACTTGGCATTATTTGGTCTGTCTGCCCTACAAAGGTCCCCCAACTCTACCAGATTGCAAGGTCAGCTCATGTGCACAGCCCTTAGAGATCACACAGTGGCTTCACTATTGCTGTAGAGTCTGGGTTGTGTCTGGCATAATTTATAACATTGACTGCGTTCAGATACAGCCATTCTTAGCTAGCTTTGAATGTATGCTTCAGTTCATTGTTGTCTTTTAAGCTGACACCCTTCCCCATCCTCAGCCTTATTGCAGATGTCTGACACCTATGGTCCACACATGAGTGTTATTTTGTAGTGTTCCAAATTCTACCCACCATGTCTACTGGCCTAGTTCCAGGTAATGAACAGCAACACTAAAGGTGTACACTGGCACCAGCAAGGTAAAAGTTGGGGATGGTGGCCCAGCGGTGGAGTGAGATGTTGCTTGTGCACCACACATATCTTTATGAATACTGTCTGTAGGTTTGAGCCTTGGTCTCATGACATCATTACACATTGCAACACATGCCTTTGGGAGACCTGATGTTATGCTTATGCTACTTGTACGGAGCTCTGGATGATGTTTCATGTGGGACAAATCTTCCCTCTGACTACCCTAACCCATAGGCCACACTTATGCAGAATCTAGGTGATTGTCAACACAGGTATTACACAGGCAGTACTTGCTAGACATTCCTGCAACTCCCTCAGTGTTGGTACATGTTACTGGGCAGCCTCCATGACCACTTTGCAACATGTTTTGACATCTGTTTTGCATGGGCATCTGTTTATTTTCTACATCACTCTTGTCCCATATTTGATACACCTCTAGATCACTGTCTGCACTGTTTGCCATGGTATATGCAATGGTGAGGTAAGTTTACTTTTCTTACTCCTGACTGCTACCTCCATTTCATGGTTTGTAAGACATGTGCAAGTCATGGTTGCCTCTGTTGCAGGTAACTGGGCAAATGTCATGGACATACTTCTTGGACAGCAGACCATTACTTGGTGTGACATTGAGGCCCTGTACTTAATGGTAGGTGTGTAATCAAGAAGAGTGAATGCTGTCAGTACATCACAAGCTGCCTCCACAATATGCTATTTAGAGTGTGTGTGCACATATGCTTCCAGTGTTTTGTAAGGTTTGTTTGTATACCCCATATTTGTTGTCCGAACATAGGATTCTATATTACAGATTCATTGCTCTTGTTAGGATCACATTACAGGTTGTAAAAGGTGTGGAATGTGTTATTGTGTTCTTCTGTTGTATATATCAGGAACAGTTGCCATTGTAATAGTGGTGTATACACTGTTGTATCCACTGTATAAGGGAATGTTTCATACATGTCACTACTGTAGGCCATTTGTCCCACCATTTTGTTTATCTCTGTCCATACATCTTGCACTGACAGGTTGTAAGGTATACTGTAGAAATCTTACATACCCTTCAAATATGCCACCATGGTGACCACTGTGATGCAGTGCAGATAACACCAACAAAAATGAACATGTACAGCATGCATTATGGGTAGGTGTGTTAAATGTATGCATGGCAAATAGCATGGCCTTAACATGGCCGGTGTATTGGTAATCCTGAACAAAACAACTCCATACTACTATACAGGCTGCTGTCCAAGTTGTATGCCAGAGGGACCTAAATAGTTGTGTGAGAGAAGTAATGTCAGTAGACACACCTGTGGCATTGGTATAGGGTGGAAGCAGCATTTCAGCACATCAACAGTACAAACCCCAATACTAAGGATTATGCACATCTGTGCATTACTACACTCCAGCAATAGACTATCTTATCTGACATATGCATGTAGATACTTTACAGTTAAAATGGATAAGCAACAGTATTCTAGTAATGTGCACTGAGGCCTTACCTGCATGCTCCTTGTCCATTGTGTAGGTGGCACCCACCTCCACAATGCTGTCTTCAGCTTAATGACTTGTCCGGTGGGCGGGTGCCCCAAGGCTGGCAAGGAGCTCCTCAGCATGTCAGTGGGGCCTGGATGGCTTGACCCCCACCTGTGGCTAGCCAGTCCCTCGCAATGCCAGCAGCCTGCTGACAGACATAGGGGATCAGTTCAGTGCAACAATGCCAGACCTGCTCATAATTTGGGCTGTGCAGGCCGACATCCTTTACCCTGTGGATGAACTTGTTCCACAAGGCGGTCCTCTCCTGCAGATCCTGGGCTCTGCGGCTGAATAATATGTTGTAATACTGTATGACACATTGTATTAAGGTGTCATTCTCTATATTGGTGAATGGTGGCAGCCATGGACATTGCATATTACCTGGAAGACATAAAAAGGAAAAAAGATCACAGGACCTCATACGGTTGTCCACTTGCACATTAACAGTGGATATTACTTGAAAATGATTCAGACTATACCATAGCACTGTAAACTATTATGTTTTTAGCATCTTGCATTAGACTCCTGGCCCTGATCTGTCTAGTTCCCCCAATGTTGGACACTTAATTACATAATCCTCTATTCTCCATTCATTTCTGCATAGAGGGATGACAGTGGCTATCTTCCATGTGGATGGTGGCAAGTCTGTGTTTGACTGTAGTGTGTGATAAGAGCTGTGAGCACATGCCCGAGTTCATGTGGGAGGCATAATGTGATTTTCTCATGACCCATGGAGACTTGCTGTTGTTGCCATCAGTAGGCATTAAGTACATGGTCACCACTGATGTGGGCAGGAGTGTGGCTGATGTGCATATCCTCCTGTACAAATGTCGTGGACAGGGTTGTACTGTTCCCACCTAACCTGTCTGATGCAGGTTGCCTGTATCCATGGCATGCGTGTGTGAGGTGTGCTTTACCCCCAGTACAGGCTGAATTGTGTTACTGCCTCTGAGACTGACTATATATGTGGATACATTGTTGCAATTGGCCTTGGTGGTATGGATATGTCTTATTTATAGTCATAGTCAGCCTTTCAGGAAGTCACCTGTGAACCTACAAGCTTGCTCAGATAGCGGTGGACTTGCTTCCAAGTTGTGGTCTGCACTTATGTGTCCCTGTACAGCCACTACAGCAACCTATTATGTGCTTTGTGTATCATTGCTGTCCACCAAGGGGGATTACTCTATCATTGATGGAAGCTGGTTGTACAGATCAGGTACTGCTGATTCCATATAGCTACAGTTGATATAAAGTGTACACACCTCCGTTACAATGCCTGGTAGTTGTGCAATTGAAACATGACCCCACAAAAGCTCATTTCAACACAATCCCCACCTGAAATGTGACCTATAGCCTGCTCAATTCAATTGAAAACAATCTGTTCTGTGAAAACATATGAGAAATAATACTCAGTACAGTAAGCCAGTTGAATGTGTGTGCACACTGTTAAACTGATATGTTGTGTAAACACCTGCTGAGATGATTACAGCATCCATTTGTCTTGGTTTGTACTCTTAACATCATGACACATCTTCACTTGGCAATAGTTGCTCACCTTCCTTGAAACAGCTTTGTTTCTTTTTCAACAGAATTGTACAGGTTATGGGTCATATTTCTGTTGAGAAACATTCTGAAATGATTATCTGTGGTCTCATTGGCATACAGCATACAAACCTGGCATTTCAACAGGGGTGTGTACACTTTGGATATCCACTGTATATGGGCGTTGATATAGCTGTTAGTGGTAGGCATGGACAGTGGCTCACAACACAGTTGTACACTTCTCTGATTACTACCTGATAATCATGCCTACTGTAGTGCCCATATCAGTGTCATGGCAATACAACAATCAGTAGCTGTACACATTTTATTTTGTAGTATGCAGTGACACTGATATTACACACATGTGCAACATGCACTATCTATTTTCTGGACTGCTTGTAACCCATGTTATTACTTTTTTGCCTTTCAGCTGAACATACGTATACATACACATGCTCTGGGGATACCTGGTATACATCTGTGTTCTATGTCAGTATGGTACACTGTATTTACAGTCTTGCAGCTCAATCATACTTCTCAACCTGCTATACCAGGACTTCTGGACAATGGTCCACATCGATGGGTGACAATAGGGAAATCAATATTGATAACGTATTAATATAGCTGACATAACACAAGTATACGTGTATGCGATTACAGATATCAGTCACAAGTGTGACTATTGTCCTGCAGAACACTGCACACTTGAATGTTATTAATTCAATATTCACATGCAGTTTAACACACAATCTGCAGCAGTACTTTACTATGCCCATGCCCTATATAGGTATCTTAGATTTACAATACAAACGTGTATAATACTCATATTCACACGTAACATATGGATATGGATAACATCCCATTAACTGGCCTAGCAGTGGCTCAGTAATGACTGTTTGACAGACACTTTAGTGGTTGCCATATGTGAGCTGTCCTTTCCTAGGGTGAGTCAGGCTCCTCAGCTGTGACCCTACCTCTCCACCTCTTAGAGCATCACATCTGGACAAAGCCTAAAATTAGGGATGGATAAATAGGGACAGATCTTAAATATGTCTGTTACAAACCTATGAAGTTTGCAGCATAATACATTTTGCATTACCATGACTGTTCTGGAGGTGGTGGGGTCTGAAACTCACATGTTTGTCATTACTTCATGACTTCCATCCCCAGCTATTTGACAGAATAATATAGATGTTAAGAGGAACAGACCAAACACTATGATGGGTAAATTTTGACATTCTGTAAAGATCTGTACAGTTAACATGTATGACCTACTGTAGACAGAGACAGATGCTATGTCCATAGCAGTTGTTCAGCAGGTCATCATTACAGCAAGTCTTGTTGACACATATTCTTTCAAAATCATCTATCCCATTATTACAGACCAAGTACTACATTCAATGACATGCTTACATGTTTCACATACCTGCTGTATTATTATGCTCTCTTTTTTGTTCGAGCGAATGTCTTCCTTGTTTTTTTTTTTTTGTTTGTTTTCCTCACTCTCTCTATCTCTATCTCTATCTCTGTCTCTATCTCTATCTCTATCTCTCTCCACTACAGAGATCGAGCTGGTTTGAATAGGTTGCAGCATGGCTTTTGTAGGTGATGCTCATTATCAGGTGATGGCCTCTGCACCAATTGGTGTCCCCACTTTCTAATTGCATGCAGGTGGCTGTGTAGTTCTTCCAATATCCAGTGTCATAGCAACCCACTACTATACATGACTACTTCATGGGGGCACTGTCCCTTTACCTTGCCTGTATGGAAGACATGCTTCATGTGTGGGGGCAGCAGTGTTACAGACAGCAGGTAGCAATACCTCTTACAACAGGACTTATGGACACAGGCCAACTACATATTTGTATAAGGTTCTACAGTTAGGGACAGGGTGTGAGTATTGCTGTTATATGCTTTAAATACTGCTAGTTTTATAGGGTTTGTGTGTACATGCTACTTTAGCATGGAATGCAGTCTGTCTGCATAGCTTACAACTGTGGGGCTATCCACATAATGGCGAGAGGTTTGGCTGCTATGTTTTGTCTGTTCCCCAGACAGGTGTTGTCCTTGACAAATCAGTGGCATTCTCTATGTTGATTGTTTTCAGTATATGGCAACATCCATTTGTGTTTCTGATGTCACTAACCCTCAGAAAGGGTATGTTGCAACCAATCATATAACACCAGCAACTTTCACAGTGTATAACAGCAATATTTCAAATATGGCCCTGTGTTTTGGCCTCTGTCCTCCACTTATATAACAGGCCTTCTCCAGATGTCATGCAGAAAGAGGTTGACAGGTATGTTCTATCATTATTTAGTGCTGACATTCCTGCTATCATTCCAGTGATGTTGTGGACTCTGACACATGTTGTGGGGTAGGGGCCATAAATATGAGGGCTACAGCTGGACAGCATGTGTGACCCTGTACATTCAAGAGGTCAGTGTACAGAGAATGCTGTTGTATGCCCTTGTAAGACATTATATGGGGGGTATTAAATGTTTTTAACCTAGGCTGTTAGAACATGTGAGGGATATTATTAATAAGAAACACAAAGGTATATGGCTGTCCATTTTCATACATTTCACCATGGGGACAGTTTTGGGTTAGAGCTTACTGTTTTGCACACAGTTCTGTTTGTCAGTGTGATAGTACAGTTTGAAGTGAAGCATTGTTATGTAAAGGGTCCATTTACATTGTAACAACTGATACATTTCCAAAAATAGTGGAAATGCACTTTAAATCACCAATAAATCCATAAATTAAGTGGCAAAACCAGAGCGAAGACTCAGTCAAGGTATATCCACAAGTTTTTAATGAATCCACACAATACGAACGTTTAAAACAATAAAAAACATGAACGCCTTCATTCACACAAATGCATTTTCATCTCATCCATCAAGACTTCATCAGATGACCAGTGTGTATTATCACTACTAATGATAGTACACACTGGTCATCTGATGAAGTCTTGATGGATGAGACGAAAACGCATTTGTATGAATGAAGGCGTTCATGTTTTTATTGTTTTAAATGTTCGTATTGTGTGGATTCATTAAAAACTTGTGGATATACCTTGACTGAGTCTCCGCTCTGGTATTGCCACTTAATTGATATGTTTCTCCCTAGAGGGTTAACTACAGAGTGCAATTAGAGGCTGTTGAACTAAATCTGTAATTAAGTGTTGATTGATTCTTGTCTTCAAGGCAAGTGTGTTTTTTACTGTTGTACTACTTGAAGGCTTTGGCCAAGACAGCAGAGTATCATATTATTTGCAGATTACTTTGGGTTACCACCTGTCCCTCTTTGCAAGGGACAAACCCTCTTTGTGCATTTGTGTCCTGTTGACAAAAACTGACCAATGGCAAATGTCCTGAGATGGTAAGACCAAGAATGTATCATATGTTTTCTTTGATAGTTGCATAAATCAGTTATTTTGTATTTCATACACCTGAATGATATAAGACATGGCATAAATAACTTCAATAGTACACACATAAACATTTATATTTATGCAAAATGTGTGATGCTATGTCCTTAGCATTGAGTGTGGGTATATGTTTTAATGCAATAATTCTTATTTCCAGGAGAGAATCAGACTCTGGCCATTTGAAAATGTGCCAACTGTAGGATTACTGGTGGTTTGATTTTCTGTGCGCTCTCTATACATACTTTCGTTATATATATATATATATATGTGTGTGTGTGTGTGTGTGTGTGTGTGTGTGTGTGTGTGTGTGTGTGTGTGTGTGTGTGTGTGTGTTTATATATTTATATATGTATATATATATAGAACCACGACTAAATCCCGAAAACCCAAATTACCAATGCCCAAAATCCGGAGACCAAATGCCCAAAACA